>NC_055664.1:2521935-2751542 GCF_017976325.1 Chelmon rostratus
AGCCCAACAATGACAGTTTAGGGTCATAGTGTTTGTCTATGTCCCTCTAGAACTGTATAAGTCCATAACTTGGCCTGAACCCCTCTAGCCCCGAAGCAATCAGATTAGGCTATCACGCCATCCTTAGACCCTCAAACTCTGCTACAAATCTATATGTTCAATTGGAAGTGTCACCGGCCGGTCTTAGCTACGGCTAAGCTCTCCGCACACGAGCTGAACGACATCTCAAAAGGGAGCCCTTCAGATGGCTCCAGCTGTTAATATACGCCTGCTTCCCCCGATGAGATTCTGAGAGGATAAATAGAGATGGGGAGGATTAGTTAGCGGGGCTACGAGGACAGGATCCAAATTAGCGCCAGCCTTGCTCGTATGCGTTCGTTTTCTTGCACTGTCGTTTATGTTCAAGGCTGATTGGCAAG
The DNA here is from genome assembly GCF_017976325.1 of Chelmon rostratus. Lineage (NCBI taxonomy): Eukaryota > Metazoa > Chordata > Actinopteri > Chaetodontiformes > Chaetodontidae > Chelmon > Chelmon rostratus. The sequence continues at coordinate 2,522,355 of NC_055664.1, forward strand.
GAAATTCTGATGCGGCGACATGGTCAATTTGGCTGCTAATTCGCGCCTCAACACTCAGAAACCCCAATGACAGACCCCCCTCCCCTTCAGCACCGCATCCCGGTATGCCTGTGTGAGATTACAGCCTAGTCCTCATCTGAACCCCTCATTTACATCTAAAGTAATCATTTTATCTAGTTGTGGCTATAGAGCTCGGCAGGGCATTTCAGGGTGGCATGCATGCAGTTTAATGCAAACATGCAGATTTGTAGTTTTGTGCAGCTCCCCTGTTGAATAATTTAATGATGAATATTGCATGTTAGCAGTGTGATAGCTATCATCTAGACTTGATATAGTTAAATGTTATTCAGCAGTCGGCACCAATATTTTGCAAATTTCGCCTTTTTGGGGGCTCTAAAACATCAAAATAAGTACTTATAGTAGTGGAGGAAGCGGTCCACGGCAAGTGTGACACTTGTTTAGTATTTTCATTGATATGCTATTCAGGACTTTTGTGTGTTTTCCATCAACTGCAAATAAAGCTTGATGCCTTAAGGCAGAAGTATATGTTGAACCAACCAGATTGCATGTTGTGTTGTTCAACCAGGTCTAAAGGCAAAGTGTTTCTACCCGTTCCAAGCGGCTACACTCAAAGGCAGGGAGAAAAGCTTGCTATTGTAGTCTCCTCCTGGCTGCATCCCACTGCCTCCCTGATCTCTCCCAAACTTCTGCATCTTTGTACTCTCAACGTGATGAATCATACAAACGGGGATAACGACAAATGCTTTTGGACAGTCTCTCCCCTAAAGCATTATGGGTGATGCGTGCAGTTGTTCACACACAAAGTGACAGAGATTTTTTGAAGAATGTTAAAACAGAGCTTGAGAGACAGATTCAAACCCTGCCTACTTTCTCACCTCTGCTGCCTGGTCAGTCATACGTTCAGTCGGCGTCATCACTGTTACATTTCAGAAAGTAAAACTAACTGTGAACACCATCAGAAAGGGGGTTTCAGACACTGTTAGACGATCCAACAAGCACTTTGTCTGAGGCATACTAAGGTGTTTATCAATAAGATGTGCAGCCGTACCATTTTACAGTGTGGGACATGTTTTACACAGTACAACGATCAGTACAGCATCAGGAAAAAACAGTGTGAGCTTTATGCTGTACAGTGTAAGCCTACCCAGGAGGGAGTCTTCCAGCTGCTATGGACTATTTCAGTAAAGTGGTTTAGTGGTTTACAAGACAGTACAAGTACAAGTACAAGTGCATATGTAGTACACTGACATGCCAATTGATGGTGTTCATGAGTAACTGAATCTATTCTGAAAATACTGTGGTAATGACATGCAGAGACAATGTGACAAGCCTGTTTATGAAGGGAGTGAAAAATTAGGCAAAAAATCCTCGGGTTTGAAGGGTTAAGGAACATATGAATATGAAAATATCACAAAACAGAATGTAAAACTTAAATATGGGGCTCCGGGCTGCTTACGCCTCTGGCTGGCTACAGACTCCAAAACAAACTATTTCCAAAATCAAATCCCAGTCACAGAACAGCCCTGTGTGCTTTTTTCATTTGGTTTCACTTGATCAGTTCTTAAATACTGGAGCTGAATTCAGCTCCTAATAGCTTCACCTGCATTACAGCCTTCATCAGCCCTTTTTACACCAACGCGGCCTGACGGTCATCATCAGGAAATAAAGTGAAGCACATGCACACAGACAAATGAACAACAAATGATTCCAACAACAACAAGAGCAAAAAGAGAAGCATGACCACACTCTTGTGTTTCACTTCTTTGTTGTTTTTGTCTGTCTCAGCACGGTCCTGTGTTCCTTGCCGTGAACTGAAAATGGTATTTGGGAGACAAACAACTTCATTCCGCCGTGCATCAGTAATTAGCTGTGGAATTAGTGGGCTTGACGTGCCTCCACAGATCAGCCGGCCCTCCAGGGAGGCCTGCGGGTCCAGGCAAGCCGCATTTCCAATTATTGTGTTGAATTGCTAATTTAGTTATTGTGCCTGCCGTAATTGTGATGGGTATTGGGTGTGCGATTCAATTTGTTTTAAATATTTGTGGGCCGGCAGATTGGTAATGGAGCTGACCTATCTGCGGGCCCAGTGTGAGAGTTAGGAAGAAGAAGAAAAAAACAAACGGAAGGGACTACAAAGATGTTGTAGTCCCACATCACACACACACACACACACACACACAGTGACACACACACTCTCTCAATTTCACTCTCTCTCTCTCATCATCTTAGTATGATCTGCCTCATCCCTTCTAAGACTGTTGAAGTTAAAAAGCCTGCATTTAGAAAAATAGCACTTTGATCATCTTCAGGGTGCGAGGCGCAGAGCATTAGACAGGGAGAACACTGAGGCTTTTGGTTTGATGAGGAGTGTCGTGGGAGGCATCGCCTTTCTCTGCTGCAATATTAGAGCAGGAGAGTTGCTGCTGGTGAAGGTAGCACTGCTCCTGGCCCAGTTAGGGGACATATTTGGCAGGACGCTGAAGACTCTCAGGAGAAACAGTCTGTAGCTGCAGGATCACTCTGTACAGATGGAAATTGGGCTGATAGATGAGCGTGCTGCTTTGACTTGTACAGATAAAAGAAAGTATCTAAAGAAATAGATAGTTATTCAGATATCAGTTATCTGTTAATGAGCTACCACTAACATACTTTATAGCATCTGTATTGTTTCCTAATATACGCACTGATACACTGATTTAAAATGCTGGATAATTGTTCACTTGAACTATATTTTGTCACCATGGTAATATTGCCTTTAATCAAACATAAGATATCAGTGACCCACATGATGGATATTAATCAAAAACTAAATACTAACTACATAATAAATACTGCTTTCAGTGGCAAACTTTAAAGGACTATACAAGTGTTTTTAATCTGCAGACACCCTTTGCCTTCCCTCATTTGAGCGCACTGAGAATCAAAGCCAGTCTTGCTTGAGTAACGTGACCCATCTATGACACCATGTCAACAAAAGAAATGCAGTGTGACATACTCAAGAGGCTGCACTGGAAAGGCAAGTGTACTATCGAGAATAATAATCTTAGAATAGCAATCCGCTAAAAATAAGAATTAGAAAAAGAAATATTACGTAAAAATAATGTAAAGCTACAAAACCCTAAATACAGTATATGTAAGAATTCTAATGTAAAATGTGTATTGTTGCAGTGTGTAAGTGGCTAGTGCAAGTTGATGTAGAGCATGTAAACTTTTTATTGAAGTACTGAGACAGAATTGAAGTCCTTCTCTAAAGAGCTGAACGGCAAAGTTGTAGCAAGGAGTTGTCTGAATCCACATGTCCAGCCTTCACACTCATATGTGTTGTGATGTGTTTACAGTCATCATGTCAAGTCTGAGACGGGAGAAAATGTATTATGAGACAGGACCTCAATCATTTGGATTACAGCTCTTATCGGCAGGGACACTGGTAATCTACGCAAGATATGTGCAGGTTCTGCTGCTTTGAATAGTATAACAGAGATAGAGGTAAAGGATAAATAAAAGTGTCCAGGGATATGAAAAAGGAAAACTTTCTCTTTACTTTGATAATCTGTGCTCAATGAGGAGCTTCAAATTGTAAGTGAGTCGCTAGCAGACTTTGTGAATTGTGGAATGGTGAAAGAGACCCTGTCGTAAAGTCCACCAGGCTGCAGGTTTGGTGAGGTCCAAACACTTGGATTCAGCTATGGTTAAAGAGTGTGGTTGTGACTGGGGATTTACCAGTTTCAGTCCCAGGAAGTGACTGGGTTTGGCCCCTTGCTTGCTTTAATCTCCATCTCTGTGACCACTTTGCAGAAGAGGGTGGTTGGAAAATATAGAGAGTGTATATTTTTAACGAAAAATGATAAGTTTTCTGAGGAGCAGCATTTACAATCCTCTATAATTTTACATGTGTAAATGTGACAATTCACAGTGTGATATTTTCCCACTAATTTCATGCATGTCACCAATTATTTTGATGGACAAGCCCACACCTGCCTGCAACAAGCAACCAGTAGTGAGGCTAATATTAAAATCAGCAGGACTCTTTGTGGTTTGTATTCAAGGCTGTTAATCACTGTGAGTCAGCTTTTGGAGCGTTACATCTCATATGATTCTAACATATGATTCTATTTTTCCCTTCTTTCCTTTCACATACTCTCATGGTGTCATTGTCTGTTATTAAATGATGCGCACAGAATAATCTGCAGGCCTCACTGTCAAATGAAAGAGGTGTTTGTGTGTATAAGTGTTTGCTGAGAGTGGATTTGAATTTCACAACAGTTTAGAGAGCTCATTGTGGAAGGTGATTGCTCACCGTGTGTGGATGTGTGTGTAAGTGTGTGTGTGTGGTGTCCCTGCTTTCATCTTGATGGTGAAGAGCGTGTGTTATCCTGTCGTCCTGTCGCCCTGAGGTCAATATGAAAGACTCAGGGCTGAATGGGACCTCTCCAGGTCTTTGAAATCTCTTGTCCGGCCTCTATGGAAATACTGCAAGTACACACATGCACAGACTGTCGCGCATGCAGACACACACTTTGAGACACATTGGGCGCACAAGTACAAAAGGTGCATGTGGAGAAACTCATTCACACACACACACACACACACTCACACACACACACAGATGAAGTGAAAACAGCCATTTACACCTGGCGGGTGTTTGATCATCAATTAAGCTCCATCTCTCTGTCAGGCTCTTTAGTCTCCAAGGTGTTCAGCTCAGCCTCCTCAATCAATCCACATCACCATCTAACAGCCAGATCGGCACATTGTCACTTCACGTGTGGGCGCATTGTTACAAACTCATACTGTTAGCTTCCTGAATATGATGTCTAAACGCTCTGTTTAAGAAAAACTAATCCAAATGAACAACATGAATTTAAACAAATCAAGCCTCCCCTCAGCTGTCTAATTCGTGGCAGTTTTCATGTGTGATGAAAACTGCATTGAGACATAAGATGTTCTCATTGATAGCTGAAGCCACAAGGATTATTTTTTGTCATTACTGTCTCTAACAACTTCAAATAAAAATGAAGGTTTCTTAAGAGCAACCCTGTTGGTTAATACGTTTTAGAAAAAATGCCATTGATTACTTTCATCAATACACATTGGTATTTTTTATCCCAAGGTGAAGTGAGGACATGATTTTATGAAGTGAACACAAGGATAGATACAAACTGGCAACCTTGTCATTACATATTAACTAAAATATACGGAAATATGTCATTCAGGAAAGACAGAAGGACAATAATGGTAAACTAAAAGTTAAGATACAGCACATTATATTCATTACAGTTCTAGACCAGTCCTGGATTTGTGAGGCCAATACAGTCTTTTTATTTCTTTATTGTTACATAAATGCATGTTTTTGACAAAGAACTGTTAAATTAGTTTTTACAGACCAAGATGTGACCTGAGAAGAACATTTCACACATAAAATGTAAACTTGTAGACTTGGGGGCGACTGTGGCACAGGCGCTAGAGCGGTCGTCCACCTATCAGAAGCTTGGTGGTTCGATCCCTGACCTCAGAAGTCTACATGCTGAATTTTCCTTGAGCAAGAAGTTGTTCCCGATGCTGTGCGTTGGTGTGTGAATGCATTAATGCTCGTAATGAGCAGGTGGCCTAGCTGCCATGTGTAAATGGGTGAATGCAGGCTTGTGTTGTAAAGCGCTTTGAGTGGTTGGAAGACTAGAAAAGCGCTATATAAATACACTCCTTTACCATTTTACTGGTCTGATGTATGCACCATGCTGCCTGAAACATATATTATCTGACCTGCTCTTTGTCTTTGCATTGTTTCTGGTTCATTCATTGTTTTTCACAGTTTGGAAGTCTGCAAGGGATGTTTTAATGAAAAAAAGCATGTTTAAATTCTGTATGACTTTGGGGGATTTTTTTTAATTGAACTTTAGAATAAATGTGAGAAAACCTGTATATTTGTTTTTATCATAAAATATTATTACCTATTATTAACTTTGGATTGCCATAACAGAGTCTTTAGGAAATAATGGTTCATCTGAGAAAAGCTGCCTGTGTGTGTTGGCCTGTTTGTTGTTTTTTTAGCGCTGCTGCTGCATTATTTATTTCTAGGAGTTATGTAACCCTGCTTGTAATAAACCATAGTTTTCCTTTAATATTAGGAAACAATGGCACTGGTACTGGATTTCTATTAGCGTCAAAGACATTAAGCACTTAATCTAAATGATTTTTTCATTTTTTATGAGGCAGGAAATATTTTATCCTCGAGACAAGCCTTGCCCTCTCGGGGAGGAGGACACAGTAAGACCACAGCGGCACTGTTTGTCCAAGAGATGTGGCACCCCCCCATTCACCTCAAAACATTTGGTGATCGTATCATTTGGTGAGAAATTCTCACTTTGCTCTTCACAATTAAATGGAGTGTTTTATTTTGACCCACAGGACAGCTGGACATTTAAGATACCAGTCACCAGCAAGTCCATAATATACCAAATTATTTTCCATAATTATCCCAAAGCAGAGGGATGGATCATATTGTGATGCTTCAAAACACCATGGTGCATATTGTAGAGTTAATTCATCATTGATAGAACAGCATTTGTGAACAGACATTTGATCACATCAGAACAACATCACACAACAAAGGCTTTGCACTGGGGCAAGCTGAACCAGGGGAAACACACATACAGTACACAAGAACATAACCGGTAAATAAGCATATGCTTCTAAATATGTCCACATGCACAAGGGGTTACACATACAAACACCCACTGCAACGGTGAACACCACAAGCACCAGCGTCTTATCGTAACCAACCAAAGCCATTCTGTTTGTGATTTTCAAATGTTTATTATTCTGCAGCTCGCTTCCTTCCCAAGACAAACGTGAGGCTGATAACAATCAGGCCTGTTTTTCCCTAAGTGTTGGAAAAGAGGCAATACAAGGAGAAAGAGGGATGGAAACAACGACACCAAATTGTAGAAATGAGCGGGGTGAGACGGGTTGGAAAGAGCAAAAGAGGACAAAGGAAGACAAAGAGGAGAGGTGTGAGAGTTCGAAATTGTAAAGAGACAGGAGGAGAAAAAGAGAGAGCCTGGCAGCAGAAGCAAATGAAATCAATTTGAGAAGCGTTGAAGTAATTGGTTTCTAAACAGAATAGTGTCCTGGATGCCGGCTACCTCTTTCTATTCGGCCTCTGCTGCAGAATAAGTCCACCTCTTGCTGGAATGACAACATCAACACCTTGTTTCACATTCAGAGTTGTTACAAAGGTATGAGTGTGTGTGAGTGTGTGTTGTGCAAAGAAAAAAAACTTCTCTAAAATGCTGTAATCAAAGAGGAACCATATCAACAATTGCAGCATGTTTGGTTGAATAACATTCAGAATCCACCAGTGTGCCCTTTTAGCTTGTGCTGTGTAAAACTGGAGCAGAAAGGCCTCTTATACTCAATAATAGGGGCAGAAATGTAATCAAACCAATGTGATTGCCCTGTGATTCCTGCCAAAATGCATCTAATCTCACATTAAGATAGATTAATCTGCTTTATAATTGACATTTTAAAAATAGCACTTATGAAATTAGCAGAGAAAAGGGGAGAAAAGGCTTGTATGGTCAATTACAACTAACACTTGGGCTTGGCACAGGAGCCATTGGACACAAGCCATAAGTATTTAAATTACACAGAACCAGAGGGCCTGATTATAGCAATGCTGAATTTAGAAGCAGTAATTGTAGTCACAGGCTCACAATGATGCTATTCACAGCCTCTTGTTATAGGGAAGAGGGCTTTCCTGACTCCTGTAAAGGCCTGGGATTTAAATTATGAAATTATGTTCAGGTGTCATTTTGATTAGAGTGTCAAAGGACATGTATCACTCCCATTCTGAAATCGACTAAATAAGCAAACCCATGTACAAATATGAATTTTACTACTATGGACTTTTAAAGCTGTTACCAGTTCTGTCAATTACAGAACATTCAACATCTTTACAAGATATGAATTCACTGTAATGTTTCCAAAACGTCACTTTTCTTTGTAAAACATATAATATGCATTTACTGTAACATTTGTCTGAACTTGAGTAAGAGATCATGTTGTGATAATTATACTAGTCATGCATTAAACCTGAGAATTTGCAATAATTTGTGGCAGTTCTCAATATTCATAACTGTGACATTTGTCTTGCAGTTCGAGGTGTTCACTATGTGAACAATGCAGAGACTTTTTTAAGCTGAATGATTATCAATGACTGAAGAAGCAGCTATTAGCAGTGGAGCTCCTTCCTCGTGACTGAAAGTGCATTATGAGCTCAGCTGTGACATAAAGTATGTTACTTCATGGATAAAAGCTTTTTTTAAAGCCAGAAAAAACAGAGAAACTTTCTGTCTTTATTTGATAACTCTGCTGCAAACAGTGAGCTTTTCAGCATGCTGAACTGAACACGGTCAAAAATAGCACCAAACATCACAGTGTTACAAACAGCAACTGCTTACTGATGTGTGATGTGCAACTCCTTTACTTAGATGAATATGAACACACAGTGGTGACTACAAATCTTTGAACTGAGCAGAACAAAATGATTTGAATCAGCAAAGTGATATCGATTTCTGTCTGCTCAGCTTTTATCCTTAATTCCATCCCTGATGTATGTATGTATGTACTGTATGTATTGTATGTATGTACTGTATGTATGTACTGTATGTACTGTATGTATGTACTGTGTGTATTGTATGTACTGTATGTATGTATGGACGCAGACACTCTCCACCATGACAAATACTACATTCTAAAGCAGGGTGACCAACCAGCCCAGTACTTGTAGGACGTTACATTCATGTTGGACAGTTTCAGAGAATACTATTCATGTCCACAGCCAGAGCAGGATGTGATGGTGTAGAAGTCACGTGCGTGGTTAGGGTCCGTGGTTAGGGTCAGGACTGCCATTTGTATCCTGCCACAGTTCAGATGTCAATGTTTGCTTTTGAACCCTAGGCCTAACCTTTTAAAACTGTAACCATCATCTTTCTGTGGGTTTTAGTAGTCTAACTCTTATAACATTAATCTGTACTGTAGCTGTTATGTGCAGATGTTGTAAATGGAAAAAGATTGAAGACTTTGACATTAAACATTAAAAGCAAAAAAAAAGAAAAGAAAAAGAAAACTTGCCTGTAAATGTTATGCAGGGTTTTGCAGAATCATCCAATATCAACGCCAATATCATTGAGACCAAGACACCCATTCAACTTCAGAGAAATGGTGTTACATGTTACTGCTGCCTCTACATAAAAATATACTTTTGATGTGTAGTTTTTTTTTTTTTTTTTTTTATGTAGCTGTAATCAGGGAGGAACCTCTGAAAACACACACGCAAAAGCACTAACACTACCTCAAACATGTCATACCTCCATTCAGGGCTCTACATATGCACAGAAAACCCTGTTGTTGTCAGAGCCAGGCAGCCTGTGGCCAGGAACCAGTTAACACAGAGGCCTCAGCTACAAAGGCAGACCACAAAATGTCACAAATCAAAAACTCAAAGTTTCACAGCCACCGAGGGGAAAAATACCACACCACAGCCACACCACGATATTGCCTTTTGGTCTCGACTTGATAGGGGCAAAATGCATATTCATGAAGTAAGCAACTTGTGATCCCAAACAAAGTAAAGCCCTGGCTTAGGGAGATTGGGCCCGCCGTTAATGACTTCTTCGTTTTAAGCCCGCATAAGAAAGCCCCCCGATTTCCCTGCGCTTGTAGTCCATGAGAATATTTAATACCGTTATTAATCATTTTTAATCCGTTTGCTTTTAATTAAGAAACAGCATGTTGCTGTCCTATCAGCCTGTGCCAGCGCACAGATTAATTGTAGCTTAAGATAGCTGGCCGTGATTGGTGTAATGTATTAGCTAACAAGACGCCCGGCTTCTAAAGATACTTGTACACTACCTTGGGAACTTGGCACCACTCCAGGGCTCCTCTCTCCCTCCCTCCCTCCCTCACTCGCTCTCCCTCTCTTCCTCCTCTATCTCTCGTCCCTTGTGTCTTTCCTGTTTGATGCTGCAGTCGGGTATCTTTGGGAAACCTTCTCTCTCATCTCGGCACACCGCTGTGTTTGTAGCACCATTATGGCAGGCTAGGCTATCCCTGATGAGGGAACGTGGTGGAAAGGAGTCTTTCATTCTGTCCCTGGCTGGGGGTGATACACTGTAACCTATAGCCCCGGGTGCCGGGCCCAGACTTTTTTTCCAGTCTGGTTCAATTTGACTCACTTGGCCCCAGGTCTGGATTAGGATGTCAGGGAATTGTGGCTCTATGGTTACATCCTCATTTGGTTGTTGTTTCGTCCTCCTGTTTTTAGTGGGAGGGAGGTGCTTTACGAGAAGTATGATTGGAATGGCACTAAGACTGAAACAAGAGGGAACGACGGTACCTAAAGGAGCAGTGAAGGGATGCCAGAGGGGATGTTAGCAGTGATGGCTCATTTTTCCAGAGCCACACTGGTCTGCTTCTCCTGTCCTCACCAGAATCTCATGAAGAGGCTGACCCAGTCAAATGTGAATGAGCAGCAGGGGGTGCTCAGCTCTGATTACATGCTGGGTGTGAGGTTTACATGGACTGTACTGCTAATCCCTCTGTTAAAGCTGGTGAATGCCGGGTTCAAGTCAAAGACATTAGGATCATGTGCACACATTTTACTCACTAGAGCTGATGGATCTATCAGGGATTGTCTGATAGGAGAAGAATCATCTCAAAGTGCCTTCAGATTGAATTCAAAGCTGACTGTCACCTCGATCTCTACTGTTCTGCCACATTTGTGTTCCCTTGTGTGTAAAGAGTGTGGCTGTGCTTGTGTGTATTTATCAGCATGTAAATCAGCACTCCATAAAGGATCAAAAGTTTGACCTCATCTCGTTTTGTCCCTTTTCACTCAGTTATTTAGATTTGTCATTCCAGAGGGAGATCTGTTCTCACAGCCAGTACAGCACAGAAACATACAGTACGTATGTAAGCGTACAATAAGCGTATATCACTGTTTGTTGAAGGATAGATCTTTTATTTTTTTTGTATTTGTGTAATTGATCTTAAAATGTGTATTTGATTACTTTCTCATTGCATATTGCAAAGGCTTCTAAAATTGTTCCTCTTGGAACCCACAAGACTGGTTCATCCATGAACTCATATGAGCCTTTTAACACGATGTGACACACTTCCTTTTTCCAGTAACATAGTTTGTCCTGGAACCTTAACTGGAGGGTTATTCTAACAATTCTTGAGAAAGGGGATCTAACCACGTCCTGTTCTGCTGCCTGGGAAGAGACTTTTGTTTTACTTTTTATTCTGTTTGATTGTCAGATTGATTGCATCAGTTTGACTGTGTTGTCAGTTTTCCCCTGATCTGCAAACATGCCTTTTTTTCTTAAAGAACAGATTTTGGGAAGCTGGGAAGTCCTGGTGCACACATTTCATTTACTTCAGGTACAGCATTTCAAGATACATTACAGGACAAAGTTAGAAAACAATAAACACAATGCACAAATGAACAGAGGAAGCAATACGTGTTGGATTCAGAGGTTGTGTGGAAGCAGGTTGTGGAATAATCTGTGATGATCTGAACTCCAACTCTGATGAAAATATAAGACTGTCACAAAAAACAAAATACACAAGTGTCCCATTGTCTCTGTGTGTGTGTGTGTGTGTGTGTGTGTGTGTGTGCGCGCGCGCGTGTGTTTGTGTGTGTGTGTGTGTGTGTTTGTATGTGTGTTTACCCATGTTGTGGGGACATAAATCTGTTTACACAGTCACATTGTGGGGACTCACCTTCCTTATGGGGACAAAATGCAACTTCCCGTAACATAAATAACAACATTTTAGGGTTTAGACCTGGGTTAAGGTTAGTGTAAAGTTAGGTTTAGGTTTAGGTTGGGTTAGGTCTTTGAGGTAGGCAAGTTATGTTTGTGGTTATGGTTAGGGTAAGGCTCCCAGAAATGAATGTCAGACTTTGGAATGTCCCCAAAAGTGATGGAAACATGACAGTGTGTGTGCGTGTGTGTGTGCGTGTGTGTGAGAGAGAGCAGAGATGGTAATTTAGTGTATGAAAGAATAAATAGACGGCTATTTTCAGTGCTAATCTCAGCATCTGCCTCAAAGGGACTCCCTCTCTTTCAGTCTCTCTCTCTTTTTCACACACACATACATCCACTGCACACTTCTCCGTCGCACACACGCACGCACACACAGAGTCTACTCTCTCCAGTGAAGAGGAGCCCATTGTGTGTGATGAGAGTTAGATTGGATGGCTCCCCAGGGAGCTGCTCTCCATTAGCTAAGGTGATCTAACAGGTAATCAGCAGATAATTAAAAGGCTTCACTTCTCTGGTGGGAGGGGCTGAGGGAGTCACAGTTATGTGTGTGTGTGTGTGTGTGTGTGTGTGTGTGTGTATGTGTGTGTGTGCGCGCACATGCAAACTTTTGCATGTGTACATGTGTCTATGCAGTAATTTCTGAATGTCATCGGGGCAGGAGGCTCGTGGTCGTTTTGCACTATGGTGGGACATGCATCACTTTTATAGACACTCAATCCTTCCTGGAAAAGTATCTTTGAATGGATATTGAAAGGCGAAGTCCAGGTCAAATTAGCCAGGATGTCTGCTGTAAACAGATATGGATGAGTGCTAGAGTCTGGAACAGTCTATAGGCTCAGTCAGTGTCTCTGCTACAGGAAATGAAACACTGTGTTCACTTTCTGTTGCCTTTCACAAAGTAAAAGTATTCACAGCAAAGCGTGGCCAAGTATCAAGATTAAAAGTAATCCTTACGCTTCATAATGGATGCCTTCAGGATGCAACTGGACTCTTGAGGCCAGTACTAAAACTGATATTCTAGACTTTCAGAGAATAAAAATATTGTCCAATAGTTATTTTTTTAATATCAATACATGACATAAACATTTTTGATACAGACTATATTATATTTATATATTGTGACCAATATATAAACCAAGTGGAACATTTTCCAGTTGAAAAATTAACTCTGGTGGAGAGTTTTGTAATGGAAAAACAATTTTAATCTACCATATAGTCAATCATATCATATCATATCATATCATGTCATATAATATCATATCACATCATATTATATCTTGGACATGTCTGTACTGACATTTGCTGTCTATAAATGAACATAAAGGGTAATAGCTCATTGTTAGAGTGTATTCCGGGATTCCTGTTTGTGTGTGTTCACATGACTTTCAGAAATAGATGAATCCTTACTCTCGACTGCTTTCTTTTTTCTTCTTTGTGACATGAGAAATTGGGCGATCCAGCACTTCAACATTCAAGTGGGTGTGTTTCCAGGTTTATGTAAATGGGGGTTTGATTCTTTTATCTCGTCATTCACACAGTCAAAAAATAGTGAGCTTTTAAAGCACGAGGACATTGCTTTTGCCTTTATGTCTTCTTAATTGTATAATCTCTCTTAATGATGCTTTCATGAGGAAGGAAATGGTCCGGTGATGGACAAAAATAATGTCAGGAGACTCGTCACAGTTGATCCCCTCAACCCTAACTTTCCATTCTTTTATCAGTTTTTAGAAAGCACCTTCATCCAGCTTACCAACATACTTAGTGCGACATGTTGACCAACCATGTTGGACATCAAAAGTGTCCACAGTTGTTCCACAGGGCCACCCTGGAAGGCTGAGCCAGTCGTCAGCTACAGAAGATGTCAGACATGGCGCCCTCTAATCCGACATTGAAAAGGTGTGGGGCTATTTGACTACTGTGAGCAGCTCTGAAGAAGCACACTGGCTGCTTTACTCTCTGCTTCTCCTGACTTTCTCATGACAATGTTTGTGGGACTTTCCTCTAGAAACATGTTTTAGATTTGAAGTATTTTGACATTTTGGGAAATGCACTTGTATGTGTTGTGACACACTCTGTCTGTGCGTTAAGTATGGAGCTTAGCTTAGTATAAAAACTGGAAGCAGGAGGAAACTGCTACACTGGCTCTGCGCAAAGACCTCCACAAACACCTTTAAAGTATCTTATCTGTTTAATCTGTACTCAAGAGAAATGTAAAAAAAAGGTTAATTTGTGGGTTTTAAAGAGAGAATCAAATTTGGTATACTCAATCAGGCTGCTCTCAGGATAAACTGAACTCACTCTGGTCATCCTCTTACCTTTCTTCTTGCACCATCATCAGGTCAAAATGTTCATTTGTCAAATAATTTGGTTCGACAAAATGGCTGTAAAACTAATGACATCCCCATCAGCCTCGGCTGCACTATGTGTTTTGTGCTAATTAGCAAATGTTAGCATTCTGACATTGTAAGCTAAGATGATGAACATTATACCGTATGCCCACAGACAATAGACAATAGACAAAAACAAGCATGTCAACCACAGTAAAACCAAAGGAAAAGCCTCCCACCGCACACAAAGACAAGCCTGGAGAATACCATTTGAGTGAAATGGTCACATTCTGTTTTTTTCCAGTGGCCTTAAAAACATGTACCCTGTGTCTCTGCACACGCAGTCGACCATACAAAGAGAACGCTCCTCTGGCTGTCCTCACACATGCTGTCCACATTGGCTCCTGAGAGAGAGGCCTGCGATTAAGCTGATATTAACAGATAGGTCAATGTCTATTTTCTGCTCCACTTAAAGCTTCAGTGCGGTAAAAATTGCCTCCTCTTCCTGAAAGGAAGCACAATACAAACAGAGAGAGAAAAGACAGGTGTAGATGTGTGTGTCTGTGTGTGTCACTGTGTGTGACATCTACATGTGCCAGAAACAAGTTGAGGCAAATCAATACTTGGAACAACAATGGGTTTGATTTGAGGTGAGGGTTGTGATGTTAGATGGATGTAGAGACACACACACAAACACATTTAGACATATGTTTGTCGTATAAAAACAGAAGAAGAGACCGGGCAGTCACCCGGTATGAACCGCAGTGAGCTTCTGTCCTTGCTGAGTTTGAAAGATGTTTTTATGACTATATTTCTCTCATTTCAGAGTTGTTGGGTGGAAAAGTGCACCAGAATAATTAAGATGGCTGCACAGAGGTACTAAATAAGTGGGATGACTAGAAATAATGGTGAGAACAATTGCAAAATCTTTTTTTTTTTTTTGGTTTTCTGTTCCATTATGAATTGAAAGGCTCCTGAGGATGAGGCTGAATGATAAACATGTGTCTTGGATAAAAATCCTAAATTGCAGATCTATATTTTACTGCTAAAGGTACTGCATTCCCATTTTTTATAACAGGCAAACTTAAATGTGCATTCCCCACTCCATTGTGCATTTGGCCTCATTGACAATCCCAAAGACAGTCGGCTGTACTTCTGGGTAGTTTAAAGCTTTGTAAGCAGCAAGTGTGTGTCAAACTTGAATACATTCATGCACTCCAGCCAACTAGCCATCACTCCGCCTGCTGCCACCAGTCCAAACAGACTACTAGTGATCTGAGTTAAATGATCCCTGTCTTTAGGAGGAATTCAGGAGTGAAGAGGTGTGGAGAAACAACAAACTGAATCCTGGAAGTGAGCAAGCACATGCTGAACGTGAGCTAATCAGAGCAGGACTCATCTGTGTGTGACACATTTTTCTCCCATAGGTGGGTGGTGGGGCCAACGATCAAGTTAGCAAGCATGTGTAACCAGACCGAGGGATGTCTGCAGCAGCAACATGTTATACACAGGCTAAACCGAGCCGTGGATCTCTGGGTCAGGAGCAGACACATGATGGATCAGTGTCCTAATCAAATCAGCATTTCCCTCTTAATCTCTACCAATCTTACTTTCCAAAATAATGGAAAATGCATCTTTCAACAACAAGCTGTTGGTTACATTATATACAGCTACAGATGCATAGCACATTCATCAACAAGTGAATTATGTACAAAATAAAACTTAAATGATAAAAATAAATACATGATTTTCTCCCATTGCTGAAACATAAATCTATGAGTATCAAAATGGCAATTCCACAACAAAAACAAAGAATTTGGCCATTACTGCATTAAGACCCTGATCCTAACATCATTTGTTCACCTCTACTGTTCAACTTCACTCACAAGATGCACAGCATTCCTTCATGCAGTAATCTAATATGCATATGAAAGCAGAATCTGTGAGTAAGGGACAAGCTTTTGCTATCGAAAGCATTTAGTACAGTTCAGTTCAGTAGTTTGTTGTCGGTTTGTAGTCCAAGTAGCATTGGTGTGCACCAGAACAGTACATACCTGTCACAGTCGCTCCAAAACACAACAAAGCAGTTTCTCAATCATTCCCCTTTGTGTAAGGATGAACTAGAGAGTTTGTAACATCTTAAGAGTGATATCTGTATAAACTAGGGGACGTTCATTTCATATTCAAACATGCCTTACACACGTGGCAACAGAAGACACAGGAAACCCTAAACGCTGGAACACACAGCCTCTTTAACATGTAGGGAAACACTTATGGGGAGCATTGAGAGCCAGTGGGGAGGTGAAAAGATGGAGCGTTTAACCTCGACTATAAAACACACAGAGATGGGCTCATATTGTATGGGGAAATGTAGGCATTTACCTCTGTGGGGCACTAAGAATATGAGCAATGATCCCAGGATGTGTGTATGTGTGTGTGTGTGTGTGTGTGTGTGTGTGTGTGTGTGTTTGAATTTGCAAGCACGTGTCTCTGCATCTGCATGCTCCTACCCATGTGTCCATGGGGTATGAATGTGTTTGCTGATATGCATTTGCTTATGTTTATGCGCCCACGCACACGCACACACGGCTGTTTTTAAGTGTGTTTGCATGCGCGCAGTCGGCAGAGAGGTGGGGGTTAAGCTGGTGCCGAGGCTCCTGTAATGAGTAAGCATTGGGTGGCCGGGGCTAAGATAAATGGCGGGGGCCTGCCACTAGTGCAGCAGTCAGCAGGATGCACCAGGGCCGCAGGCTTGTTTGTGCCAAATGGAGCTCGCAAAATATCAAAGGCCAGCCATCCAGAAGACGCAAGCGTCTGACAAATTTTAAATTAGCCAGAAAGAGAGAAGGGGGTGGGGGTGGGGGAGGGGGGAGGTTACAGGGTGGGTGGTTGGGAAGTGGAGGGAGACAGAAGGTACATAATGTGGGAAGATGTGGGAAGATGGAAAAAAGCAAAGTGAAGAAATGGAGGGATGGGATGCAAGAAAGTGTGAGAGAATGGATGAATAGGATGGAGGAGGAGAAAAAAAAGAGACTAAATTATGCAATCTTTTGTCGTCCAGCGATATCCATACTCCCCTCTCTCCCACCCATCGTTCTTTTCTGGTGCCATGGTAATCGCCAGCACCATTATCATTATTAGCCGGTGAGGCTGTTATTATTCCAACTGCATAGTTACAAGAATTGCTCAGTTGGGGTGGGGGGTGCAACACAAACATGAAAACACACAAACAGATGTGTGAGACACACTCATCCAAGCTGACTGAGTGTGTGTGTGTGTGTGTGTGTGTGTGTGTGTGTGTGTGTGTGTGTGTGTGTGTGTTGATCCAGACTGAGTAAGGAGGTGATGATGGTCAGAAACATTATGGAAGCACTTCTAAACATGTTAACTATTTTATTTATTATCTGAGTACAAAAACACAAAATTAATGAATTATGATTAAATATAGAAGTTTTGATGGAGATCAGGCACATCTATGCCTACAGCGAATGCCCCCCGTCACACAGGCAGCCATGCTACCATGAAGACAACCCAGGATCTTATCCAGACACCTCCTGCTACCTCCTACCTACAACTTGCTCCTCTCTGTAGCTCCTGCACATCTGCTCATCTGGAGTTCACCCTCCTCAAGTCTCCCACACCCCTCTGTTCGCTGCTCTGGCTCCCTGTTGCAGCTCCCATCCAGTTCTGGACTGAGGGGTTGCTGGTGGGGCCATGTTGTGGCAGCGAGATGCATTTGAAAGCATATCAGATACCAAAACACTGCACAGCTGTGAGGCAGGAGACACATATATATGTACAGTGAACTACATTTAGTTGAAGTCGATTGGAGTGGCGAGACTGGACCAAAACAGTGAAGTGGCAGGAGGTAAAACCGAAACAATCAATGAAAAGAGGCTAAAAAGCTCAGAGGTGGTGACACTGGCGATGATCATTATTTGAGCCTTCGTTAATCTATACAGGACAAATTGGACAAAATTGTTTATTGCACTGTTGATGTTGTTTTACTACCACATGGCATGATATAAAGAAAACATTTTCTGGATTTCAGGATGATATCATTTTGTTTCTTTTTATTGTCCATTGTGTTCTGCTTTTTTCTGCTGCTGTAACAATTGAATTTCCCCAGCGTGGGAAAAATAATGTCTTATCTTGTCTTACTTATCTTATTAAAGGCTTATTAAATACATTGTGCTCATTTAAGAGACCATGTTACTATATGGAAAGTGAAAAACAGTTCACTTTAAATTCAGCTCTCTCTCAGCACACAACAGCAAGGCTTCACTTCAGCTTTAATCTTCACGTCTTCACACACTTCATTCCCCGTCTCAGTGTTTGTCCCAGCCCCCATCCCCCTCCTCTGTTGTCTAAATGAGACTGCTGGGCCCACCTAGTAAAAGAGTTTTCTTTTACTAATGTCAATTTACGGCCTAGCAAGAGCTCCCTCTAATCTTTTCCTACTCATTACACACAATTTCCAGGGCGTTCAGCTAGGGCGCCGATTGGTTCCTTGCAGTGTGTGCAGCGAGGGGTGCCGTGATTGTTTATTTTTTATTTATTTGTTTATTTATTTACACTGATGCCCCTTCCCTCCCCATCCTCTTTCCCTGTTTCTTCAACCACCAACATTTCATTCCCATAGTCCCTAGTCTGCATTTTCTATGAATAATCAAAATGGCTGTAAAGCATGTGGATCCGCTCCCCTGCATCTGTTTTTCCAGAGAAGTATGACCGCTTTTTGAAGGACAAGTCTCGTGCTGAAGTGTGTGGAGACCTTCATGGTAACACTTTATGTCAACCCCCTAGTTACCATTTAGAAGCACTCTTTACATGTAATAAATGGTTTACACACTATAATGTAGCTGTAAGGAAATATAAGGAAGGGGTTGGTTTATACATTAACAAGGTGACTCACTTTATTAGTAGAAATATTGAATAGAAATGAATAGCACATAAAAGCCAGGATATTTTGTGAGAGTGTAACACACATGAGACATAGACGTCTATGCAACAGCAGCAGTTTAGTCAGAAATGAGGCCCTCGCATACTGAAATCTCAGGCTGCTCTGTGAACGGTGTTGGTAGGTGATAGCGTTGGCAGTAAAATCACTGTACTTGCAGCCGGTTGGCTTATTGAGCTGTAATATTGTGTCATAGAACGATAAAGACTCTCTGTTCCTCCACATTTGATACTCTGAAGCTCAGAATGTGCTGGAAGTGAAATCAAAATTGGCACGTTCACACAGGAAAAATGGTGAGTCTGAAACTAGCAGCAGATGCTGAATTGGCTTTGATGGCTACAGTGTGGACAGGCTCATTGGCTGAGTTTTCGCAGTTCTCACTTCCCGCAGCACACGAGTCACTGCAAATGCTCAACAGTGTCACATGATTAGTTTTGTTCAGTGTTAATTTTGTCAGCTTTTTAAAAAAAATCTTACTTTTAGTCCTGTGTCAAATGTCCTTGTCAGTTTTTCTCACATTTAGTCAACCTCGTCCTGTTTTTCTGTTTTGGTCAAGATCTAGTTGACTGAAAGTCTGGGCATTTTAGCGTAGTTTCAGTCAGTTTTCAGATTATATCGAACATTTGACAAAAGGTTTTATCTCCTCACTACCTGATGAAAAACAGGCTGACTGATGAAGAATGCAGCTGTGCAGAAAGTGTCTGGTCTAGTGGTCTGATGAGATCAGTTTAAGGAAAACATCTAGATGTGTTTTGATGGAAATTGATGATGAAAGTTTCATGTTGGCATCTCCAACACATCTAACTGACACTTGTGACACCAACCAATACTCATATGTGCATGCACGTACATACACACACACGCACATACACTCCCGTGTATAACCGACAGCGGTGTCTCTCACACACACAAAAGTCTGACATGTGAGCAGACATTCAGGCAACCAAATTTAAAAACAAAAAAACTGAAGTTTTCTTTGAATTTCATTTTAATCTGCTGTAAGTACAAGGCTGGCAATGGGGATAATCATCCTCAAATCATGTGTGGAAACACACAGTCATGATACTAGGAGGTTTTCTTCTTCCGTCATGGCGTAACGTAAGAAGACCTCACAATGCATTTATAAGTAAATGTTGCACAATGTCTTTTTAGAAATTGTTTAGGCAGGGAAAGTATTATCCCAGTCCATGTCACGTGTATTTAAGTGTGTGAGGATTTGAGAAAACATTTGATATTGATGTTAATAACCACAGAATACCTGAAAACATCCTGTTAAGATCAAATGCTCACAAACTAAAAATAGTCAAAGAATCACCACTGGCTGACTACTATCCTGTGCTGTCTCCCTCCACACACATACACATACATACGCACACACACACACTCTCTCTCTCAGTGCTCTGCAACAGTCCCAGCAGCAGGAACATGGATACCCAGCGGTCCATGACTATCAGTGAACAGGACAAACAAAATTAATTAAAGTGCCATCTTAACTGACACCTTGCTGTCACCTGGTGCAGAGAGGTAGAGGAGTGTCAGGAGATGATGCACTGTCATGTGGACCGCACGGCGGCGAATTGCCTCATTAAATATGCATGCATGTAATCATGCACGCAGAACAGAAAAACTGTACACGATTCCTTACATTCAAAGTGTGAAACTTATACAGTGTACTCTGGACAACGAAGTCAGGAATCTGCTAATTTTCACTTAAACATCCTTCAATTTTCAAATAATTTATTTCTCCATGTACTGGAAATAATGCTAACCTGAGAATAATGATTGTAATTAAATCTGACACTGGACTGTGGCTGAGGTTTACAGATTGAGAACGCACACACACACGCATGCACAGACTCCATGAACAAAATGAAGGCTTCATTATGCTCCCATGGTACCAAATGATAATCCATGGTGCTTCATTACTCACCCTTAATCCACTGTTCATTACCCTCTACATAGCCTTTGTCAGTCCTCCACTGGCCCATGTAAGTAATGCTATATCATATCTCCAGTTCCAATCACATTCTTACAACCATCCAGCCATCATTGTCGTTGAACACTCCCAGTGCCCAGCTCCTCTCTAAATGGACAGGAGAATGGACGGATGGGAAAGAGGAAGGGACGGTGCAGGCAAGACGACAAGCTGACTTCATATCGCCGCCTAGATTACTACTGCTGAAGGCTGAGGTGAAAAGAGTTGTGGGTAATTGTCGTGTTTTTCATTAGCGGTTGGATGAGGATCTGGAGATGAGGGAGGAAATGGCCTCATCATCATCGCTTTGTGTGTGTGTGTGTTTGTGTGTATGCGTGTGCGAGTAGGCCTGTGCGTTTGTAGATCACAGCCTTGATCACAACTGTTCCTGCTCACTGCAAAGGGAACAAATTGTTCCCTCTTTCTCTCCGACGACAAGCCCGTTATATTCCACCATTACCTCAGAACATTGAAAGAAACAAGCTGTCCTAAATGATGACCCGAAAGATTGCAGGAAAAGACCGAGACGGAGAAAAGAGGAAGAAATGGTGGTGGGGTGGGTGGGTGCTTGTAGGGTTTAGGAGTGTGAGGCCAAAAATAAGACAGGAGATGAGGAAAGAAAATGAAAAGAAATGTCTGCCAAAATTGTGATGAGACACCACAATGACACGGGCTGGGATGAGAAGGGAAAATTAGAGCAGAGGAGAATTGAAAAGAGACAGATAGGAAGGGGAGAGTGGAGAGACAGAGAGAAATGGAGAAGATAGCAGGAGGGAAAGAGTGAGGCCCTGAGAGACAGAAGTATTAAAGGTTTCTCCCTGTAACTTTTCAACCAATGGGGGAGTGCTCTCCAGCAATCAAAAGATGTTGGAGTCATCATTGTAGCAGAAAAGAGAAGCCTTGCCTCAACTAGGAATATTGCACTCTCCTCCGATTATGAATTTATCTCCAGCTCTAATGAGCACAGACGAACCATCCAGGACTTTGTCTCCAAGCGTTCACTTCTTCTTTTTCCCTGTTGAAAAAGCTTAAACAAACTTCTAGCGAGTGCTAGTGGATTATGCATGCTAGCTTTACTTTGCTAATTAGCTACCCCAAACAGTATCAAGATGAACATGTCCATCCTAGCTTAGCACTAACAGCTTGTGTGACAATAACATTGCTAAAGAATTGAATGTAGTGCTTTGACTCCCTGGCTTTTTTGCTCTGATTTCACTCCCTTTGTTTCCAGGCTCTCGGCTTAGTCACCACATGTGTCTACAAGACATTATTATTGCCAGGATAGTTTGGGCTCCTCAGAGATGCCATCAGTTTGCATGTGAGTGGTGTAGAAAAGAAGAAGAAACCTATTTTTTTTACCCCCAGGTTTTCAACATAAAGACAGTAACTGTATATGAGGAAGGACAGAGGAAAGTGACAGCTGGCCCAAGATATAAGAACCATGATGATGGGACATTTTGACCTAAGTAGTGTCCGACAAAATGTATTGTAAATGAGCTAATAATCATGGATTTGTTACTTGACAAACAAGACTCCCTGTATTTGTTGCGACACAATGACCAGTGCAATACCACCATATTTTCATGCCAAGCATGGAGCTCATGGTGCGACGCATTCTCACTCCCAACTCGTCACATACCTCGACGGACCCCTTGGCATCACTTTTGAAGGCACCCTTTATTCAGTTTTCAGTGTACAGGGCTCTGTGGTTAAGTTAGCAGTGACAAATATACAGCATCCAGTTAGCAATGTCCAGTTATACTTCAAAATAGAACAATGAGAACAATAATAAACATGTGGTTTACATATGGTCACAATTTGGTTAAAGAATAACTTTCGTTTTTTACAACCTGGACCTTATTTGTAGCATTAAATACGCCCATTTACTCACCCTGACAACTTTGGTGGCATTTGGAGTCGTTTTGAAGAAATTAGCCCCAGAGGAGCGGCGCGTATATCCGTATAATGCGAGTAATCGGGGCATCCATGCGCAGCCTCTATAAACGCATAATCTGCGGCGACACTCGTTCATATTCCAATATTTTGTTATGATATGCTGGTGCTAACATCAGCATGCTCACATTCTCACAATGACAATGCTAATATGCTGATGTTTAGCAGGTACGATGTTTAGCTTGGCCACAACTGTAATGTAGCCTGTTAGCTAAGATTTACTTATTAGCACTAATCCCAAAGTACAGTTGACGCTGACTGGAGTGCAATTTGTCCATAAACCCAAGTATTTGACATATTAATATTTTGAACTGATGAAAAGTGAACAGATGACCAAAGACATGAATGTATCAAAATGGAAAGCCATCCAATCATTATTAAGACATTTCATTCAAAACTAAACCTCACGGTGGGACTAGATGAAAAGTCAGAGCCTAAGTCTCAGTTGTTATTTGGATTCATTATCTGGGAACCAAATTTAGTGCCAGTCCATCTTGTATTTTCATTTACCAAACTCTGTGTGCTTCATCCTACTGGGACCCAAAATTCATGGCAATCCATCCATTATTGTGATGGATTGCTTTAGATGAAAGAGATGAAATTCTAGAGCTTTCAGCCAGGAGATGTGGTAAAGTGGACTAAGAAGTGGACCTACGCTGTTTGTCAGCTACATACACAGTCAATAATACACCTCGCTTTGCTCTTTTCACTCTTTCTATTTTCTTTTTGTATTCAAATGTTTGATTGTACAGAGCGAATGTGTTTGGTGTGTGTCTATGCGATATGCTTGCTCGCAGTAGTGTAGGATGGGGAAGGATAAGGCAGCAAACTGTCGAACACGAAAGGCCTTATCAGCACTTCTCTCCTCTTTTTTTTTGCCCCTCTCTCCCTCCATCTCCCCATCTCTCTGCAGTGTTAGCACAACAGCTTCAGAGGTTACCACTCAATTAAGCCTGGCTGTTCATTTACGGCCATGACAAAGACTACTGTCTCTCTTCTTCCCCTCTCTCTCCCTCTCTCCTCTGACCAAACTTGTAATTACAGTGTTGGACAGCACGCTCCACACTGACCCACTGTAAAATATGACCATCAATTTGGCCCTTATCCCTTCATCGCCATTCCTCCTCCTCCAATGAGAGCGGTAGATGTTGCTCACCCCCAGTCCCTTCCCGCACCGCCGGCCATTTCACACACACCCCCGTTCACCTCACCCCTCTCAACTGCCACACTGCACAGCGTCAAGATGAGGAATATCGCCAAGCACTATCTCCCCGTAATGAATTACTTTCACTTTTAACCCTGGACAGATATCCACTTGAACTTACCTCTGCAAATCATCTGTTTTTTTCTTTTCTTCTGCTTCATACTCCACCCCCACCCCTCAACCAACCATCTCACTTTAAAACCACATATACTAAATTAAAATATGAAGTCAGTCCATTTAGGAGTTGCTGCTGCAAGCATTTGTGTGATGGGATGACTGATAGATAGTTGAGGTGCTTATGAGGGACTATGTATGTGTAGGGGTATATATTGTGTGTAATTCAATAAAATAGTGAAGAGTGTAGTTGTAAAGGATGTTAATGTAACTGGCTGAATAGAGCATGAACTGTACACTGAATGTGTCTAGCAGTGTATGTCACCAGACAAGCACATCGATAATGGAAAATTCTGTAAAACCCTGCATCACATTCATTGTTTTGTTTGTCCAATGCCAACAATTTTATATGTGTGCACGACAACTGTGATATAGTTAAGGGTAGGAAAGATCATGGTCGTGTCAACTGAAGTATGGTTACAGTAAGGTATAGTTACGACTAGCTAAATCAGAGTTAGGGTTAATGAAGAGGCAAATGTTTATTGCAGCTATATGACAGGAAGCAAAACTGGCTCACAGCCGTTTCTCCAACCATCACAGTGGATGGGACTCTGTGCAGGCCAGTCAAGTTCTCCACACCAAACTGGGAAAACCATCCTTCAGGGACGTGACTTTGTAGACGTTGGTATCGTCATGCTGAAACATGAGCAGGGGACCAACACACAGTGTCGACATAAAGACACTTTTGTCCAAAATATGAGTGTTTACTGTAAAACTGTATGGCCAAAAGTATGTGGAAGGGGCTGTGCACATGCTACTGTATTTTATGTATTTAGGAATTGTTAATAAGCAACCTTTGAACCTTGAAATTAAATTTGCTGAACCTTTGAATATTTGCCAGTTTTTAGATTGGGCATTTGTCCTCTCTGCTCTGCAATGGATTTAAGTGGATTTAAGTACTAAAGCTGTGCTTTTACTGCCTCTGTGTGTGTGTGTGTGTGTATTACAAATTCAGACACATTTAAAGTCCTGATTTTAGTTAGCACACAGCACAATGGAGCAGTAGCATAACAGGACGCAGCGCTGCATAGCTAAGGGAGGACATGCCACTGAGACGACCAATAGAGAATAACAAGGCTGGGCTCTCTCTCTCTCTCTCTCACACACACACACACACACACACACACACACACACATAGTGCGGATGAGTGTTGTCGACGCAGCTGTCCACAGGACACGCAGCTCCATATGCCCTAGCCAGTGGGGGAGTGGTGGTCCTTCCAGGCCGGCTAATCAATCACCGAGCCCCCCCATCCTGCAGAGGTCATCCCGGCTCCACAGGGCAGGGTGTAGAGCCCAGAGCACCGTGCCAATAATCGCCATTTCAGCTGAGCCACAACGAATTCCAGCTCACCATCTCAACTTATGGGAGGTCAAAAGGAAGAGGGACAAAGGCTGGGACTGAGTTTGAAGCAGCACATTCAGGAGGTCTGCACAATTTGAAAGACTTTTTCAGACCTTTATGAAACACCCAGAATGTTGGATGATTTAAGAAAAGGATTTGTAGTGACAATGTTACAAATACACCATCAAAATATCTTCGAGTACATTTAGAAATGTCCAGATTTGGCAGTCATCTTGAGAAACTTGTCAAAATAATCCTGCCTCATAATTCACTACGCCAGTGTTCATACTCTAGATATGTTTATCATGTTTCAAACTCAAAGTGTCCCCACAATATGGCTAAAAACACTACTTCTTTTCATACTATTGCCTTTTCAGACCTCCTTCATCAGAAGCTTCATCAGAAGTTTTCATAGTCGCTTATAAATGGGGCAGTAAGGACATATGTTTTACATCCTATGCCAATGTTTTTAAAATTCTCACTTTCTACAACACCTGCATGGTAACTACAGTATGGTTCAGGTTTGGGAAAGATTGTGATTAGGGTTAAAGACATTGTGAACATTGATTGCAGGTCTGTGACGGGGGTGCAGACTCTGGTTTCCTGCACAAAAGTCAGATGTACTACACACGTATCGACACCAGAATATCTTTACCCTTGCTGTCTGTCTCACTAAATGACATACTGCTTTCAGCACTGGCCTGAGTGTTGGCACTGGACATTAATTTTTGAGATTTGCAATTATCCAGTAAGGGTGTTCTTCTTGGGCATATGATGTTAACAACGGTACCTATAAGCATAGACTCACTGATCTGAGAGTTTTGGCATCCTTCTGTAGGTTGAAGTCTTTTAAATGAACAATCGTATCGTTTGGTGGTGACATGTCGTGTTTGCCTTTTTGTGCTATTCTTTCTGTTTCACACATTGCAAATAATGCAACATTTCCTCTTGCAGTAATTTGAGGATTGCACATGTATTAATTGTCAGCACTACACATACAGTAATTAAACACATTGCAAATACTGTAATGCAACATTTCCTCTTAATTTGAGGTGAGCATAAATGTCTAAACTTTCAACACTACAAATAATGCAATATTTCCTCTTTTGAGACTCTAAACTATTGTATAGTTTAGAGTTTAGACTCTAAACATGGCTGCCCCATGTTTTAAATGAGCAATAGCACTCCCAATAAAGACAAGGCAGAGATTCTCCACCATGACCATGTCTAAGTCTATAATGCTTTAGCAGATCTGTCTTCTTGGTGATTAAAATTTGCACATTTTACAGGACCACTTCATGAAAACTTGAAAACTAGCAGTTCTGTTCAAATAAGGTCAATCAGAAGGCTATGACGCCTACAACAATTTGACTTAACTGTTTTTTTCAAGATGGAAAACAAAAGAAAATTCACACAAACTAGTGCAACGAAATGGGCAGGGAGAAATACACATGCACTGTTAACAACTGGTACAACTAAGACATCAATATTCTCGTCATCAGTGTGGATTTTAGTAGGCACTATTGATGCTGCAAGTTAAAACAAACCGAGTGTGTGCAGTAACCTACAACAGCCATAGTCTCAACTAGCCATGAGACTATTGCTGCTCAAACACTACAAGTTTTAAATAAATTTGAAAGAAACAAAGTTAACCAGTGCCAATCAACATTTGCAACCTAAACAAATCTTAGCAAACACTGAGGTTAGTCCGAATTACTACAGCTAAGTTACTGCTAGCTTATACAGTAGCACTGCTGACCAAGAAAAAGCACCTGTTGTGTAAAACCATTTCTTATACTGACTACTAAGCTGTTGTGACTAATATGAGTCAATTTTTACTCACCAAACCATAAAGTTAGCAGATGTGTGCTGTGCTCACTCATGTCTTCCACTTCAATCTGGCAATGCCCATGGTCTGTTCGCGCTCAGCCTTGTTGGCTACTCAGCTAATTAAGTAACAGGGACATGGATTTTAAAGTTGTGCCAACTGAATACACCTATATGTTGAGTTGAGGCAGAAATATCTGTTGAAAATCCATACATTATTGAGTTTTTTTTTATTATTTTCAGTTAGACAAACTTATTAAATTAAGTTATCAACTCATTAGAATGTATAAACATTACAAACTTATTTTTTCATACAGAAAAAGCTGTTGATTTTGAGCTGTACTTACTAACTCCATGAATCATACACTTAGAGTGTAGGTGATCCCAGGGTGGACCCAGGACATGCTAGAGAGTTTATATATCTCATCTGGCTTTGGAACGCTTTGGGATCCCCCGGAAAGAGCTGGAAAACCTTGCTGAGGACATTTGAACTACCCTGCTTAGCCTGCTGCCACTGCAAACCAGCCTTGCATAAGAAGCAGAAAAAAGATGGATGGATTGAGTATTTAAACCTGGTTAAACTTGTTATTGTACAGCCATGCATGTGATATAATAACAAACATTACTCTTTTAGTCTATATTTTATTTAGCTGACATGACTAGAGGGCTAGCAGCAACCATCTTGGAATAATCTCTGGAGCTATGACAAGTTCCTGTTATTCTGCTGACATGGCTTGAATGCAGCATGAGCTATTTTGTCTATTTCATCTACCGCTCATGTGTGGGTTTCATCCGAACCCCTCATACTGCACCTCTTTCTATGGTGGTGAAATTAGATATCTGTCTGATGTGATTTTGATACTAGATGCTGGTTAGACTCGTGTATTCGATGTTTGTGAAGAGTTAGTTGAAATCTCTGACAGGATCTAATTCTCCACCTAGAAGCACGCATACATAGCGGGTCATCTGGCCACTACTCCTCCCGGTGTCACGTCCATCTGGCCTGGGAGGTGTAATAACCCTACTAATCTCCCAATAATAGCAGCGAGACTGGGGACATGTCACTGGGGGACCATGGACCCACAGTCCACCAAAATCAATACCTTACGCCCTCGGGGGGACCCTGCTACCCAAGGGGATGTCAATACTGTCGATTGGGTATTAAAGAACATTTCATCAGCGTGTGTGACAGCAAGAGAGGGAGAAATAGAGGGAGTGTGTGTGTGCGTGGGGGGGGGGGGGTCATGAAGGGCGTCTGTGGATGTCCAGGGTGGCCTGTGTGTACTAAGCCCCCAAGGGAGGTCCCAAGGTGATGTGCCATCCCTCCTGACTATCGACAGGCACCATGACAAACTGTGTCGTCTCGTTTAACTGCAGTGTGTTGTGTTCAGGTTAAACAGAGAGGATGGGCGATGGCAGGTCTGGATGCATTTTACACCTCTGCTCTTTTTTATGCACTCTCAATTCTACAGCTGTTTGCTTTCATGAAGGGAAAGATGTGTATTAGTTAGACTGACATATTTAAAATACATACAGGAGGTAGATTACGATGAGTATTACAGTATAAGAATCTGATTTTCCCTTTGTGCTGCAGGTAGCATGTTGTCTTAGGCACATAGATCCTATACTGCACTGCAGACCACCATTTGTATATTTTTAGTGTATTTTCTTCCAGTGTTTAAAGAAACATATTTAGGAGATTACACTTGTTTGCTGTCTTGCAAAGAGCCAAAGAGAAGTGATACTAGGTTCTTCTCTCTACATATATATATGATGTGGACATATTTAGCTAAGTTTAGCATAAAGACCATAAACCAGTAACTGAAGGCCTTCCTGATATGTGGACAGAGTTATGGCAGTTCTAAACCTTATTCAATCTTCATTTACCTAATTGTTGCGTCAACTGTTTTGCCACTGACATGTGAAATAGTAGATTAAGTCATGAAACTAAAGCTCACAGTGTACTTTCAATGTTTACTCAGTTGTGAGGGTCCCCATGGCATAAAGTTCATCATCTGCTCATGTCCACAGGAGTCCTCTTGCAGCCAAAAATTTATGATGGTGCACACTATATGCACCAACTGAAGAATGGATGAAGACATCCAAAGCAGTACAAACCAGTCAGACTTAAATAAGGTGAATAAAGTGACTGGCTATCCCTGGAAACTCACAATACATGCATTAACCACGAAAGCACAAAGTAAGTGCAACTGCTTGGCCTTTTCTCATTTTTAGAAAGCAGACATTTGTCATTGCCTTCCAAAATAAACCAAGCATTTTCTGATTTGCCAGTTCTATCAGCAGGATGCCGTTAATCGTCAATACCTTCCACAATGAGTTTAGTCACTCACCAAAGCTGCTAAGATTATAGAAGGATCATGGCAATGGTTACAAAAAACTAATGTGGACTGTTCAGAGATGCGCTGTGAATGGCAGTCTAGCATGTCGATGCTGCGTTCTCTCCAGAAGGTTTTGCAGTGCTGTAACAACATCATTCTACTCACTGCTTTGCTTCTGAAAAAGAGCAGTTGTCATTTACCAAACCACAAATGGTCAGTGGACCACAAATGGGAAACTAAATACAGGTCACATAAGGGCAACTTAACAGCAGTGATATAAGTCACCACTGCACAGCAAGGTGTGTCAGTGCACGGCGACACCACTGTCTATATGTGTGTGGTTATGGGTGCAACCAGAGGTGAAACACACTTCAAGCTTTCATCCAACCAGGACAGTGTTTTCAACCAGTTATATTTCTGGGGAGACCAGTATCTGAATTTTCCAGAGCGGCAGAAAATCAGATGCACAGTGGGTGGTAAGTTTGAGGGGGGCCTCATTTATAGGGCCAGTGTTAAAAGGTCATTAAATTATCAATCTATTGTCTACTTGAAATTCTCAAACTAATACCATCATGACATTGCCAGAACACAGTGAGAACAAAACAGTGGGATAGTTTTGCCAGTCTACAGTTCTCATACCGCAGCCACATAACCATGACCGAAATATATCCACGTGGTGACAGCATGTTTGCAATTGACTCGAACAACAACCCAGCAACTGGCTGCCTTCCATTTTCCATCAGCATTGTGCTGTGGGTGCAACTTTTCCTTCAAGAAGAGTAATGCAGTGTTTGTTCCAACGAAGAAGAAAAACCCTGCATCAGGATTTTGCTTGTTCTCGCCCAGCTGAGGCCAAAGGATCGGCAGCATTCTCGCTTTGCCCGCTGCCTCTGTGCCCTGCTGCCCACCCGCCCGGTCACCACCATCTGTTCCCTGGCACGGCCCTCCACCCCCCATGCAGGGCAGACCCAGAGTGCTGACACCCTAACACCACAAACACAAGGGGAGGAAGTGTGTGTGTGTGTGTGGTGGTGGTGTGGTCATTCACACATGTGGCGGCACAATCAGATCACAAATGTACAGACAGAAAGAGCATCAAATTGTCCTTTCCCACAGATGTAGTGCTACTAATAAAACGTTAAGTTACTGTTACTGCTCAAACTGTTTGTTGGAAATGGAAAGTTACCACAGCTTTACAATGCAGTGGGTGATGTTGGATGAGGTGGAAACTTGTTTAAATCCTGTTCTATGTCAGTCATGGTTTTGCCCTGATGGACTGTCATTGCATCTCCAGATCTTGGCAATTAATTAAAATGTTTTCAAAAATGAGAGATATGATGGACAAAAATGACAACAAAGAACCAGGTTGTAAAAACCTTTTCTTTTAATACGTTTCGAAAATGATGCATTCTAACAAAATAATACTGTGTTATAAACTAGACCATGAATCAGCATAACAACTCAGGAGCATACTGAGGACAAACCTTTTAGGCAGGATGTTTGGATATCCCTGCCCAAAATGATTAAGTCATTCGTTCTGCACAGCTGCGAGGGTCCACGTGCGTCTGCTGTGAGGACGTCTTTACAGTAATGTATCAGATCCTAAAGCTAGCACCGGACCTGCACGGGCAGCGTCAAGGTGCATCAACCCAAGATACCCCACTTTCCCATTTGTGGCTTCACGCTATGCACATGTTCCAAAATGTTTTTCATCGTTGTGTTAAGCCCTAACTTACCCTGACACACACAATATCTTATTTCTTTTATTTCATTATTTCTTGCAAGCAGTGACTATTTGGGTTTATTTTGCATCAAGGGCAAAAGTAACATAACAACACAGTCTTTGCTTGTCAGCTTTCAATCCTATATTCAGTTTTACTCAATTTTTGTTCAGGTTTCGTAGCATAATACCGTTTATAGTTCACACTCCAGTAATGTCCGTATTAGCATTGGTAAAGCATTCAGGTGCATCAGCATTCAAATGCAGTTCTAAGACAACAGCAGCACTGCCTGACATCACTCCTTAATTCTATATTTTGCAACAATCATTTTTATATCCCAGCAAATACACACAAACGACACAGCTGCTGTGAGTTGCCCTTTGCTGTTTCCTCAGTTCATTGTTCTACCAACGCACTAAGAAAGATGGAGCTTGTACACAATGTGTATAGATGTTATTGATAATACAGAAACTCAAAGAGCAAGAAAATGAGTAAAAAATACTGACGCACATATAGCAATAAAGTGCACATAAACAAACAAGCAAAAAAATACGTATATCCTGTTCCACATCCAACGACATGCGCGCGCACACACACACACACACACACACACACGTACAGGTAAGTGCATGCAGACAACTCACCCTGCCAGTAGCTTTGCTGCATGCAGCTCAGGATCAGCCATAGTGTGGTGTCACAGTGGGAAACAAGAAGACTAACAGTATGCAACAAGACAGAAGTGTGCATATTAAAACAGACAGACATGTTTGTGTGTTCGCAGGCATTCGCTCAATGCATAATGCTGTGGCTTGAAAAGAATGTGACCGGGAACCCAAATAAGAACAAAAACCAGATGACAGTTAATGTGGAAACTGGCGGGTGTCAGCGGAGGGTTGGCATATGATGAAAGCCTGCTGTAGATATGAAGCAGACAAGTGGACAAACTGAGTTTAAGTGTATATATAGTATAATGTGTGCTCATGTACAGCAGTGTTACAATGCTGTGTGTGTGTGTGTGTGTGTGTGTGTGTGTGTGTCTGTGCGTCTTCATAAGTGTGTGTCCAGAAGCGGCAGCAGCTCCATGAAGAATGGTGTTGAGGCCGCTGAACTCATTTTCCTTTCCCCTGCTTCAATCCTTGACCTCTGACCTTCAAGGTCAGATTTGCCCCCCCTCTCTCCCCTCCCAATCCATCAGGCCCTCTGTCCCAAATGGGGGGAGCATCTTTGTATTCAACCTCTCATCTCTCACCCCTTTTGTTTTAACCTGTCTTTAGCCATCACTCCTGGCGGGGGTGTCGGGCGGGGGGGTTTGGTTTATGGCCCTGGTGGGTTATGGGTACTGGTGGGAGGAGGAGAAGGAGGAGGTGGGGCTACAAATCTCTGACTCGCACCTAAAGCTGTCAGTGGCGCCCCGGGGGCCCTCGGGCATCAGCCAGCACGGTCACCTTGGATTGGTGGACGTACGAGACGGAGACACACACTCACACACTTTTGTGCATGCAGATGCCAAAGCGAGATAGCAAACAGCGGAGATCTCCACGATCCCCACATCCTCACAGAAACAGATGCACACATGCATACACATCGACAGGCGAGCAAACACTGAGGCTGTCACTCCGTACACTAGCCTCCTCTCACACACACACACACACACACACACACACACACACACACACCTCGACTCCCTGTCAGAAACTCAATTAATATTCTAGTAGAGAGGAGGAAGGCCAGCGTGTGTTTACACAGATTACTGCAGACTTCCTCTTCCTCCCCCCACTCAGCGCCCCACCCTCATACTGGGAGACCTCTTTTCTCTCCCAGTTTGCTCTCGGCTGAGTGGAACTGTAGCCGTGATAACCTGATCAAGATGACTGCAATACGTTTGTTAATGAAATGGATTCTTCTTTCTGATCCCGCCCCCCTTCTTCTCCCAGGTGCGGGCTGGAGAGAATGTCGAGATGCTCCCCCAACCACCACCCCGCTGTGCTCTGAAGCACCCTGCGACGGGGCATCCCGGTGAGGTGTCGGTCAAGAAGGCAGAGGTGGGTGAGTTGTGTGGGTGGGGTGACGGAGGAGGGGGGAGGTGTCAGTGTGTCAGTGGGATGGCCCGACGGCTTTTGCTGTCTGGGGTAGCCCCGCACCACCCATCCACTCTCCCACTTGGTGGCAGCTGTGCTGGGAGTGCATCCTTCACGGGCACAGCAGGGGGTGAAGGTGGGTGATAGTGTGTGTAAATGTGTGTGTGTGTGAGAGAGAGACAGTGAAGGGGAGCAAATTGGAGTTTTAGTTACACTAACATTTCCCAGAGATGGAGCTGCTGTGGAGGCAGAAATAATCTTCGCTGGTTGAGTTAAACCTCAGTGGATGGAGCCAGTTTGTGAAACAACAGATGCATCAGAGGGAATTGCAGGGCTCTGCATGACAACTGAAAACCAAGAAACAAAGAGCTGATCTTACAAGTAGAACCTGGCTGTCTCGCCACTGATTAACAACTGTTCATGTATCCTCAATAGGATCTACCTGTTGAGTTTGAAAAGCCTCTAAAATGTAATTTAGACATTGCGCGAGACAAAAATTCAGAGCAGCGAGACAATCCGATGGGGTCAAAACAGATCCCAAAGGCTAGGTTGACCCGTTTGGAAGAGAAAATAAAGACAAACTGTGCAAACAGTTTTCAATGATACAATCATCACAGCTTACAGAGCAGCTTTGACCCACTGTGCCATAATTGTGCACACAGTTCTCCTGTGGAATGAGGGATTATTACTGATATTTCAGCTATGCTCACTTTCAGTTCAGTAAAAATGTTTTTAAATCACTGATTTGTAATAGGGGACAAAGAAATATGCACAGTCTATGCCTAAGCACGTGTTTGTGCTGAAGAAGAAAATAAAGGTTCTCTGTGACTGTCAGCACAGAAGCTGTGAAAAGTTTACGTCGCAGGGTGCTTGAGTAAGTCTGTGAAAGGCAATGCTGTGGACTGCAGCATCTGATTGAACATTTACTGTAAAAGACTGTAAGAACTGTATTAAATAAGCACAGAGGAAGTACGTCACACCCCTGGAACACTCATTTAATCCAACTTGTTTTTGAGAAGGACCTGCTTAGAAGTGCAAGACCAAGTGGAAAGACAGTTTACTGAGGAGAGTCCATGCATCTGGGAAACACTACCATCGTGGTGTAGTTAGTAGGACACAACCATATTCATCATATTTGTGTAAGTTGCTTTCCTGAATTGTTTTCCAGCTTTTATGTGATTAAAATATTGGGTCCTTTTCAGTGTATGTTTGCCACTGAGTAATAGATATGTGAGAGGGGAGAATAAGATGTCCCCTGAGCTGCACGCTGCCATAGTCTTGCTTGTTTGGTGCGTAGTGCTGTCCATGGTGCTGATACAACTGTCATGGTGTCGCTGTTTTACTTTTCTTGTACTAACAACTGACTTAAGTTGAGTTTTCGGATTGTTTGCATATGAATGAGAAGGTGTAATAGTGGGCTGGGACTACACGACTTTAACTTACTTTGCTATTCCTTTAAATAATAAGCTGAACTATCTGGTCAAAAGTAATTTATATCGACTGAGCTGAATTTTAAGTGTCATCATTAAAAGATACGGAAAATAGGCATATAATTTTATGATAGTCTTTAAACATATAAACCATCATAGTATTGCGCTTTTCACTATGAATCCATTGTTGCATTAAAAAGTACCCAAAAAAAGACTGATTGTCAGGGCGCGTCCATGAAAACCAAAAGCGGGCCAATTTCTTTCCTCTGGCTTGGACTGGACTACATGACTGGCCAATATCCAACATGTAATAACAGACTAATATTGGCTTCATCTATCGGTGTGACCCTAGTTGGCGTCCCGCCTGGCACTAAGCCCCACGACTTGTCTGAGCACATCAGCGGAGCGGCCAGTCAAACACCCTGCGCCGAGCCAACGCCGAGCCACCCTGCCCGAGCCGAGCCATACAACTCAGCAGCAGAAGAGTCACACCGGCCTGACCAAGGGCAAGGGAGGAGGCAAAATAAATACAGTCATGTGGACTTTTTATGTACTTAGTCACGACACAACCGCAATCAGAGTCAATTTAATGAGGCTGCTTTTGTGTAACTGATGCTTCTTGTCAACAGTCAACATTCAGAGTGTGTTTGTAGTTCCCAATCAATCATATTTACTTCAACTAACACATGAAAACCTCTGGGAGGCAAGTGTTCTTTTGTCCATCATGAGCAAATTCAAGTCTAGCACATGGTACGTAGTGATAAGTTGGTATTATTTATTGATTCAACACATGTGCTTTTATTCTGTGGTACAGTCAGCATGTGTATATATACATATTTGTGTATATACATACATACATACATACATTTTTTTTTTTTTTGCTTTTTGCTGTGTAAATGTGTTGACCCATATTGCAATTTCGTCCGCAAACATTAAAAGCACAATCTGTCATTCAAACCTAAGTAGCTGTTTGTAAAGCAGGTGATGGTTGTTTACATGCGTGGCCTTTGTGAAAGAGGTCAATAATTTCAACTCTAGTCCACTGAAAAACTGAAAATGATTACGCACATGGAAGTCAAACTTGTGCTCCATTATAATGTCATTACTTCATTAATCTGATCATACAATTCATACATTTTAAAATCAACTTAAAGATCATAAATATGATTTCCATTTTTTTAGAAACTGACATTTTTAGAAATCAACTTATATGTTTTCATGTCGTTTTTCAGAAATTGTCTCACATGTCATAAAAGTTTTTGTAAAGTCTTTAAAAAAATGTACTCATTAATTGTAATACATTTTTAAGACATTCACATGTGAATAAAAATAGTATTTACAACAAGAACAGAAAAAAAGGGATTCAGTTATTTCAGTTGTCAATTAATAGCACAACACACAGCACAGTACATTTTGTTCTACAGAGCACTTCTCTGTGTCTGCGGTTCTAATAGTCGATGCAAGTTCTCTTTTTAAGTATGTCTGAGTGTTTGTTTAAATCACTTTACTTGACATTTTACCAGCTTCAGATATTCACAAACCGTCTTGGCCACAGAGACATCTCGAGCCCTCCATATTTCCTGCAATGTTTGACAAACCGCCGGTGAGACTGACGCGCTGGTGGTGCACAGCAGCACAATACTGATGTGTCATCTAATTTCAAATCACATTGTGCTCCTACAAAAAGGGAAGAAGAGAGGAGAGAGTGCCAGGATCGGATGGTATGGAAGGTACAGAGAAAGAATGGAAACTGGGGAAGAGAGGAGGGGTGGGGGTGCAGAGGGAAAGAAATCTCTGTCTCAGCAAAAGTTTTCATTAAAATTTTGAGACAAATGATCTCTGTGTCCTTCTCCTGAAGCTGCCTGGGGCGTCATGCTATTTCTATGCAAATAACAACCTCACGCCTTTGCTCCTATTATTTCTGCTGGAGCTGCTGCAACATGACCCAAGAGAGAGGGGGAGGGAGGAGGGGGGAGGAGGAGGAGGAGAGAGAAGGGGGGAGAGTGAGTAAGGGTGATATGAAGTGAGAAAGAGAAATAAGAAGGAAAATGCAGCAGAGGAGGAAGAGGGAATGAAGGAACGACAGAAAGGAGGAGGAGGAGGAGGAGACAGTCAGACGAGCAGAGTGTGTGTATGTGTGTGTGCAATGAACTCAGTGAGGTGTGAAAATATATAACACTAGGAAAGAGAGAGAGGGAGAGATGGAGGGCTAAGAACAACACAAAGACAGAGCCATAATTTGTTTGGAGTCTGCCTTTCTTGTAATATATGACACCCTCTGCACGGGTGCTTCCTCACCGCGCACTATTGTTTAACTGTATAGCACTTACAACACTATCAGGACCAGTCCATCTCTCGCACACATACCTCAGGATTTACGTAGTGAGCCGCTCCACTGCTTCAGTCTGCTGCAAATGTAACACACAATGTGTGGAAACCGAAGCGGCAGAGATATGAATTTACAACAAACAAACTACTGCGCAGTGTATGAAGTGACCATTCGTCCTGAAATGTTCAAACTAGATTACAAATGCCTGAATTGAAAATCATTTTTTTCCCACTAACATAAATGTTGCATGAGTAGTAGAAACAGGAGTGTAGTTTGACAGTGGAACTGGGCGATGACACGATGTGCACAGATACTCTGACCTTCAGGTCTGGGTAAAAATCACCATAAAGTGCCTTTGAGACTCCACAATTTCCAAAAGAAAAGGCTGAGATTTTCCATTAAACTTCATATTCAGTGTGTTAAGCAGGCCTTAGGCTGTTAGGAATGCATGCCGGTCAGGCTCCAGCACTTTCTATAAATTAACTGCAAGCAGACAATGTATGAGCAAACTGCAAAATGTGTCCGCTCTGTCACGGCAAATTCAAAGTAGAGTAAATGTGTTTTCATTGCATAGTGATTAATGAAATTCACACTTACAGAAAGATCTTTAGTCCCTTTCTCAGATATATATTTTAGTCGTCTTTTGATAATAATGAAATTACTGTAAAATATATTTTACTATAAAATCTCTGATTGTTGCAGTTGCAACAAAAACATCCGGTCAAACTTTCAAAGAATACTATTTGGTCCTCATTTGTTTCTTAAGCAATCACAAAAAAGCTTCTGCAAACTAATTTCTGATCTTTCGTCAAACTTGAAAATGACATTAAGGCGGGACAATGACATGACAGGGTGGACAAAGGCTTTAATGGGTGAGGTGGAAGAGAACATGTCATTTATTAAACAACAGGAAAACCTTAAGCATTCCAAAGAATGGCTTCAGAAAAGATTTTAACATCAGTTAACTGAACATTTAAAAAATAGATACTGGAAGAAAAAAACACAGGCTATTGCAATATGGTATTACTACAAGAGAACATCTTCAGAACATTGGCAAAAAGAAAGCATGCCACCTACTTTTTAGGATTAGTAATAAAACAATGGTTTAGAGTCAGGAAATCTACTAGTCACAGTTGATTAAAAACATTGTGGATTTCAGTTTTTGTCTGACGAATTGCTCCTCTACATCCTTTAAAACAGACAGCTCAATCTGTGGAGAGAGCTGACAATCTGACATTATACAAAGTATTTACCCATCAGGGTACCAACTGATGTCCTCTGTGGGACCTGGTCAAACATAGTTGCTTGTGCCAACATTTAACTTTCACACTGTGCCCTCCCGCATCCATGATGACACCTGGGCAGCTCTCATTGTCGTAATCGATGATGCACCGCTCTCCACTGTGCTTTAACTCCATCATGTCCGGCCTGCAAGGGTTATCAGGTGTCCTCTGTGGACTGATCAGATGAAAGAGGAACATCAGCTGCAGTGACCTCCTCGAGTTGAAAGCAGGGGCAGTCCACGCACCTTCCTCCCTTTTACACAGACATGAAACATCTGTACTTGCACAATCTGATGCTGCTGTGTTGGTGTCACTACGACAAGATCATAATTTCTGTTGCTCCAGGACCATCTTTGCAGCAGACCAATTCACGTTTTTAGCTTTGCAATATAGGAAAAAACACACATGGGCTAAGTTAGCCTTATTATCACCTGGTAAAACGTGAAATGGTCTGTTTTAACCCAGACCACGGGTATACAGCTGTCATCTAAAGCACAGCTGGTTCCCCTACAATGTATTGTTCCATTGAAAACAATGAGCGATGCATGTCATTCTCCAACTGTTCTACTGCCATCTGATTAGTAGGTTTCCTATTCTTTAATGCAATTCACTTTTCCTAATCCCTCTGGGGTCTCACTTTATGACTGCAGAGCTGATTATAAATGTGATTTGGTCCTGGCAACTGATGGGACCAAGCTGGACCAGGTCTGTTCCAGTCTGGGTCATTGGTATTGACAGGCAGCAGAAAAAACATGCAGCATGTGACCCTTCTCAAAGATCTATTTAAATAGAAATAGACATTTTTGTAAATATTTGTGGCTGACATTGAACAAACAATGATATCCTGAAGCTAGTTTTGTTTTCCTTCGTAGGTTCGTTCACCTCTGTTTCACTCAGTAGGCTAAACATTCAGCATTGCACACACCTCTCCATTCGCTCCACTCGATTTTTTTCTCCTGTTTCTGCCTTTTCAGGCCAAACGTCATTGTATAAACACAGCAAAAGCTGCTGGTTGCTGTCCTTGTTTGTTTTGCTACAAGTACACGTGAAGACCAGACCAGACACGTGAACACCAACACTGACAGTCTTCTTAACTGTTTTTTTCTCCACCAACTCCTGACAAAACAATCCAGTCGAGGCTTTGTTGATTTTGTCGATTTTAAATCATGTCAGTTTCTTTTCTTCTTCAACATGAACATGCATGTATTTCATTTCATTTCTTTACTTCTTGCACATTTCCTTTCTCTTCTTTTTATTTTTTTACTATAATTTCATGAGGATGGTTTGTGTCTTGTGTAAACACGTAGCTGCACATGTAAATGGTAGTATGACATCTAGAGTGCAAATTCCACTCATATTCAAATAATCTTGGATTGCCATATTTCTATCAGAAGACAATGTCAAATAATGAATATTGATAAATGGCAGCATGTCTTAAGCCCACAGCAGCTGCTCCTCCTCCAGAGGAGGCAAAAAGCATAGGCACATTTACATTGGACATGTTCAATAT
Source organism: Chelmon rostratus (assembly GCF_017976325.1). NCBI lineage: Eukaryota > Metazoa > Chordata > Actinopteri > Chaetodontiformes > Chaetodontidae > Chelmon > Chelmon rostratus. Next base: position 2,562,659 of record NC_055664.1, read on the forward strand.
ACCTATAAATGCGTCAGTTGTTACTGCATTTAAAAGATAAGCCCAATGTATTCTTGTATAACTACAATCTAGAGAATCTTTGCACATTCTCATTTACAGAATTTGTAGATACCCACACAGACTGGATTAATTCCTTCTGCTGCACTCACTTCTCCCCTATACTTTTCCTGAACTTTGTTATTGGGTGACTCTGCATTGAAATAATATACTCATATGCATGATAGAAATGTTACCAAAATTATTTGTAAAAGCAGATTTTTGAAACGTAGTTAAGGCAGTGTTCTCTTAGACGATTATTCTTTGGTTTACAAATACTATTATATCGTATAAAATCAACAACTTCTCATGTAAATCAAAAATTGGATTCCACACAAAGAAATACAATTTTTATGCAAATTATTAAAAGAGAGAGAGAGTTTGTGTGTGAGTGTGCGTCTGTATGTGTGTGTGTGTGTGTGTGCATGCCGGTCCCTCTGACTTATTCAGTCATAGCCAGTGTAAGCCTCTGCGTGAGCGACAGCCAAATATCCCCTCTGAGCCACCTGATTTGCTCTTGTGCTGTTATCAAATGAATGAGGGGCTGATGAAAGATGAATGGATGAATGGCTGTGTGTGTGTGTGTGTGTGTGTGTGTGTGTTGTTTGTGTGTGTGTATGCATGCATTTCCCTCATAAGCTGTATCTGGATAAATATGTGATCTTTACACTCGTTGTTTGATGCATTTAGCACGTGTGAACTAGGTCAGGTTAAGAGCTAAGGGTTAGGAATGTAGCGGTCATGGTCGGTGGTAGGTTACACCACCAGGTAGGCCAACGTCCTGAAAACGATGCCATTCTAACACGTGTCTGTGTGCCCCTGTGTAATTGTGTGTGTGTGTGTGTGTGTGTGTGTATCCATGTGTGCAGACAGCACCCTGCCGGCTGACTCACCTGCTGCCCACAGGGGGTAACTAGCTAGCAGCGCTGCTAACCCAAACAGCTAGTGAACTGTGAAACAACTGCAGTCAAAACATCAAGGCGATTAGACGCTAATTACGTCTGCTGCCATATGGTGCTAACTGACCTGAGTACACCCAAAAACACAGAAATGTGTGTGTGTTTGTACAAAAAGGAGACCTGCGGTGTGGGCTGCCTTGAAACTCCAGTGCTAGTTGGAGTTGTTAAATTGAATCCAAATTGAATATTGTACAATTTTTTTCGAGTCATCACAAACAAACACATACACACAAACACACAATGCGCCTTAAAGGAAGGTTTTAACAGTGGAGAAGGCAGGAGGATCACAACCATTTTTATTCCTTAATGATGATCCCAAAAGTCAAAGAGACTTTAAGCTTTCAGTTATCCATTTCTTCATAAAATGTGATAAGACTAATCAACTTTTAACAAACTAGGGAAAATGATAAATCTTGCCACTGTGAGTATCACTGCATTTTCAACACAAATCGTCTGTGGGATTTAAAAAAAAACATCAATCCCTCAAACATAATAATCTGCAAGGAGAGAGACTTCCACTTTCACACAAACTGAAAAACATTAAAAAAGATTGGCAGTGTTTTTATTTGTTTGTTTGTTTGTTGATCTAAATGGTGGAAAACAAGTCAGACGAAATTAGCCCTAAATTAGAATGCCTCCATCAGACTATATATATATATATATATATATTATTTTTATTTTTATTTATTTATTTATTTTTTTTCATTTCCATCTTTTACAGTTTCAAAATAACACAAAAGTTTGGACACCCTCATGGTCAGTACATAGCACCTGAAAGGGGGTGACCTTGGGCAAGTATCAGAGCCTGTAAAGACTTCTGGTAGCCAGATAAGTTCTTGTTTGGAAGGTTATTGTCTATTCTTCCTGCAAAAACCTCCTTGTTCTGTGAGATGTTTGGGCTGTCTTGCATCCACTGCTCTTTCGAGGTCTAGCCACAGATTTTCTGTGATATTTAGGTTGGGGGACTGTGAGGACCATGGCAAAACCTTCAGCTGGTGTGTCTTGAGGTAGTCCGTTGTGAATTTTAGGTTAGGCTGCAGAAGCCATCCTCTTTCATCGTCAGTTTTATTACAGACGGTGTGACGTTTGCATCCAGAACTTGCTGGTGTTTAGTTTAATCAAGTCGTTCATTCCACCAGTGATATGTTCCCCATGCCACTGGCTGCAACACAAGCCCCAAGCATGATCCATCCACTCATGTGCTTAATAGTTACAGAGGTCTTCTTTTCATGAAATTCTGCTCCCTGAATTCCAGGAATTTCAGAAATTTCAGAACATTCAGCCAGAAAGTTGGATTTTTATCTTCATCAGTCCACAGGCCTTCCAAAATGCACCAGACTTGTTTAGTTTGCTGATGATAAAAGGTTTTCTTCCGATGACTCTTCCATTAAGTAGGAATGGAAGGGGTGCTCAAACTTTTTCATGCCACTGTAGCACATTTAATGGGCAGGAGAAGATGATTGGGAGTAGAATTAACTGTACAGAATTTAAGAAAAAATGGGCAAATAACTATGGCCAGGAAAGTGCCAGGGTAGAGAGCTATCACTGACCTATGTGAAATTCCTCCTCTGAGCTTCTTCAGAAGACTGGAGACATCAAGACGGACTGTGACAGATTTCTTCTGAACAACTCCCTGTCCTCTTGGAGGCTTGTCCTGGCTGGCTTTTGTCCCTCTTTCTGGGTTGATTCCACTAGAGCACCAACCACTAACTCACAGAAATGAGAAGTGACAGTGGTGGTGGGAAGTGCAACAGCAAAAGTGAAGTGTCAGGTGATAAAGGTCGTTGATGCCCACTGCAGTAAGCTGGTAGCCAAACCAGCAATAAGACTAAGGCGAAGGACGAAGGATGATATCAAAATACTACTTAGAGTGCTCTGCTTAATGTAATGTCACTCTACATTACGGGACAAAGATTATTTTTTGTGTGTCATTTGATAGTATTTTTAGCTTACTATATTTGACTTCAAGATGCATTTTTCCCTTATAATTCTACACTTAATAGCTAGCTCACGAGCTAGCATCACCTTGCTAGTTACCAAGCAATGGTACCAACACAAAAACCCTTATTCATGCCCTTTTCTCCAGCCATTTAGACAAACTCCTTATTTACCACACACGTCCGAGACATTAACGCCTCCAGCTAAAAAAAACACGGCCATACAAACACTCGAATTCTCAAGCACATTTTGGCCTCATTGTGTAGGCTAGCTCTGACCTTTAGAATTCATTTTCCAGCTTTGCTGCTAGTTTTTAAGGCACACAGAGGTCTTACCCCATCCTACGTTACTGACCTTTCTCCTTACACTGCGCTTGTAGACGCAGAAGGGCATTTGCTGTCAGAGCACAAAAGCTGGGGAATAGCTCGCCATTGGAGTATAGGCACATAACAACAGTGTCCTCATATAAAACTCTCCTAAAGACTAATTGGTTTTTGAATGAGTTTTACACTTGGCTTTATATTTTTAATGATATCATCATGTAGGCTATGTGTACTAACATAGCCTGTCCCACTGCTAAATCACAAAAAAAATATATTAAAGCAGTCCTCCTGTAGACTGTAATCATATAGTTATAGTCCTGCTACTAGCACATAAAAGAAGTGCATCAGTACCTGCAAGAGAAGACACTGGTCTGCTAGATGACACCCTCCCATACTGAAAAACAATACTCATCCTTGACCACAACACACACAAACTGAAAAACATGCTGTTAAAAGCCACACAGGGAACTCTCTCTCGACACACACACAGTGACAAACACACATCTGGACATGTTCCTACAAAAACACCCCATCAAGCCTGCCTGACAATACACACCCCACAGCCGCCCTCCTCCACTGACACACACACACATCTCCCTACGTTACAGCTACAGCCAATGTACAAAGTAAAGGTAGGATGGTAAAAAGGAAAAACACACACACACTCACACGCTGCTTCTCCTTCCTCCTTCTCAATCCATCTGCTTCACGTTTGCATTTCATGCCTGTCGGCATTTTTTTGAAGTGGCAATACTTTGATGCAGACTGAGGGATACATTATCATTATTTCAATTTCCATGCTGAGGTGTTTTATGTGTGTGTGTGTGTGTGTGTGTGTGTGTGTGTGTGTGTGTGGGTGGGTGGATGGGTGTGTGTGTGGGTGTGTGTGTGAGAAAGAGACATAGACAGAAAGACAGAGAGGGGTACGAATGTGCTCTGTGGCGATGCTGTCTTCATACCGCTGTGCCTCCATGAAAATAAGGCAAGAGGCAGAAAACAGAGAGTTGAGGGAGGGGGTGAGGAGATAGAAAGGAGGATGGGAGAGCAGATGGAAGGAAACCACAGAGAAGGGAAGAGGAAAAGGAGGACATAGATAGGAGAGCAGAGGAAGAGGCAGGAGGGAGATAAAGGCAGCAGCAGAGAGTGCGTTGCATTTTGACATGGCCGTCTGAAGCATAAGCCTCTCCTGAAGCTATATGTTTTGTGCTGGGCTCCTCCACCTCTATCTCTCCTTCTATTCCACAGTCTCACTACCCACACCCCTCTCTTGTTCCTTTCTTCTACTTTTAAACTGTCTCCATTCCCTCTTCCTCTTTATGTCTGTCCTGGCCTGTACAATAATTCAAGGGATGGCTGCTGCCAGAACAACATCTTAAATCTAACTCTGCGGCAGACTCCACATTTCAGGCAGAGAAGCAGAGATATTTGCGTATAGTAGACCAAAGTCAATTCAATTTTTTTTTTTTTTTTTTTTTTTTTGTAAATAAAAATATACCAGATATTTAATGTAGCTCTATAAACAGTTACCTAGACCTAATGAATCAAGGATACATGTAAATATATTAGAATGACTAAAAGGTCTCTGGGAAGCATGAATTTACCATCTGTCTGTGATCTGTTATATTTCATATGGAAAATTTAGATATACATTTTATGGAGTGTCAAAAATGGGAAGGGTTCATCCTCTAAAGAGCATGAATGGTTTCTGTATGTCATGACAAACCACCCACATTGGAATCTGGACATTTTCAGATATACTATAGTAGCTTGGCACGGTCCAAATCATTGGTAAATTGGTTTCTAGTTATCTTAGACAGCTCAAAGTACTGTGGTCCTCGTTATATTGAAATACTCAACAATGACTTGAAACATGACACATTTTATTATTATTCGCATTTAACTGAAACCACCATCTTTCCCTAACCATAAATGAGTACTGCACTGATTTAGCATTGTGCTCCGTTAACATTATCTGACTCATGATTATGATGCAGCAGAGCCAATGCATTCCTCTTCTTTTTTCAATGCATACATCATTCTTTTCATAACTTGCACCTACATTATTCACAGTTCAACTCTGCTGCATTTTGGTGTGAGAATCAGGTGTTTTATTCTAGTAGAGACTAATGTAGCCTGGAGCCTCTAGCCTCAAGATGAGATGAGGAGCTGCCTACAGAGTTCTGGCAAATTTGCTTCTGTCGAACTCTGCACCCCCAGATTTTTTTCAGTTTAAACTTGTAGTCTTCAGCCCTGACACTAATCCCAGTCTCCGGCAATGAAGTCTTCTACTTTGTGTGCCCACCATAGACCCCAACCACCTCCCAATGACTTTTGTGACTTTCCAAGGTACAAAAACACACTTCCTGAGAAAAATGTAAAAGTAAAATGTATTTGACATAACAACTTTTGAGTATATACATCTAATTTCTGAGACAAATGGTAAGATAATGGAATAAAATATACTGGATGTGTTGTCACCCTGTGTAATAGTATGGCTCTGTAGAGAGCAGTGGAGTTCAATGGCACAGAGGAACAAGCAACATCAGGCTGTAAGACAAAAAGGTAGAAGAATAAATTCACAGATTTTTTCATAACAACAAAAACAGAGTAATATAATATAATAAAATCAACATATTTGATAATAATAATAATAATAATAATAATAATAATAATAATGAAAAAACATTATAAATAAAAAGTATAAATCTGTCAAGTGCTTTTGTTCTCTTAGTAGTGATTTATGCAAACAAACATGAGAAGTTGCATCACACCTTGAAACTACAATACTTTGTTCAAAATGCAGTTTTAAAAGACAAACAATCTCCATCCAGATGAATGTTTTAGCACCATTTCAGACTGTCTCACACAAGCACATCACTAAGCTGTATCACACCGATGCTACTGCAGTCCTTTCATTCATCGCACAGGTGGATGTTTACGTAGCACTGTAGACTTACAGATCCTTCATCTTGTCAAACAACAATGTCCATCCACATCTTGTTGTAGAAATTAAATTGTGTCTTGACTGCAACATCAACAATGGGAACCCTTTGCCACAATAAGGTCTATCATGGAGCTTTTGTTGTTGTTGTTGTTGTTGTTGTTGCCAGATGGGAGAAACTTTAGCATGTCCTGTGTGAACAAGACATACAAAACCTCCTCAAGTTCCAACTGAACCTGTTACCAAATATTGTGCTGAATGTGTCCAAAGTGTGCAGTGTTTGTCATCCAAAAATTTGGATAGTGAAAAAAGCAAACGCTTAAATCATTTTAAGTTGCAAAAGCTTTCCTCTTAGATAATGCACAACAGTCCAGCAAGTACAATTTCTCTTTCCTCAGGGAGGAGTGAACCCTGCAGTCTTCTGTTGGGACACACAGCTCATGGGCTTCTTCTTCTTCTTGCTCTGGTTTGGCTGGCATGAGCTGAGAGGTTGCACTTTATATTTCAGCTAACAGCTGGTCTGGTCAGTTTTAGCCATCACCTTAAATATACTCTAATTTGTATGACAGGTTTTTATAACACAGTATTGCCACTCTAGGATTCTACCTTAGCACAGAGGCCTTTAGTCCTTGGGTCCAACACTATACAGCACTACAGGGCAGTACAGATGTGAACTCATTGACAGTAGAATTTCATGTCAGCTGCTAGCAGAGTCTTTTCACAACAATAATGCAGGCCTTTACTGTCATTTCTTTGGATCATTTGGTTCAATGGATGTTGTAATCGCTGACAGCCAGCAGTCATGTAGTTCCAGTGTTGAATACCCAAAGGTAAAAGTTTAGCACATACACAGATCTTCAGGAAAAAGTTGACTTATCTTGATTTCACCAATTTGGTTGGACTATGTCCTTGATGCTGGGACAAAGGGGGAAGACATAGTGAGAAAACCGCTGCCGCACACATGGAAAAGATAAGCAGAAATCCATTGTTGTCATCTACATTTAAACAAAACACTCAAACAAATCACTGTCATCAGCTGCTAGTCCATCATTCTCAGTGATATTCAATCACTAGTGTTCGTTATTTAGTGTTATTTTTAACCAGACTTAAAAAGCCGACCATCACCGCGTGCATGGCTAATTCATAATTGGCAGGAGAGCAAGCTCCAGAGAGGAGACACTCTGCTGACGCTGTGGAAAACACAGCAGAGCAACTGTGAGGGAGCATTTATGTCACTGACCTTTTACAGGTGAACCACACCATTCAAGTACTGTTACTGATAAAAACTGCTTTTAAGCCTCTGTATTTTGTTCATTGGGAAGAGTGTTTACTTGTGTTGAGCCTTCCCCTTTAAGGAGTTGTGCTGGGTAACCTGTGCTGCTGTCACGGTCCGGCTAGTGGCCCAGTGTGTGGAACTGTAGTGCCAGCTGAAGTCTGAATATATACGTTAATTTAAATGGTTATGTTACTAAATATCTATTGGATGTTGTGATATAGCACAGCAGTTGTGTTGTGTTTACTGCCAAAGAGAAGAACTCATGTTCATGTACGCTGGTTACTGCAGAGTTAGCCTGGACGGCCGAGGTTGTTACCAGCCAAGAGTCTGGCTGAGAAACTGGAAAACATAACGTGGAAATAAATGCAATGGCTAAAGGAGCAAAGCCAGAACTTTTCTGTACCTGTCCAGATCATGTTGCCCATCAGGGTAAAGGTTTCTTATAAACTGAAGTGTCAGCTTGCACTGGAGCTCTCAGGCCACAGTGGTCACCCTGACGCATCCTGCCCATCTCAAGCCCTCAGTGGTCAGAATGCTATCAAAAGCAGTCCAGTGGACACTGGAACTAGAACAGAGATGCAGGCCCTAATACTAGTGATGCAGTAACGCTAAGTGTATCTGTGAATCAGAATGGCTGCAATGGCCTCAGCGTAACTTTCCACACATCAACCACCACTACAGCTTTCAGGTGCAAGCAACTCACCATCTCGGTGCCAAGCAAAGAAATTCCTTGCAGTTTGTCCATTTGTTGTCTGGCCAAGATCGCAGTATTTCATTTTAAAGTTCCACAAAAAGCAAGATAAAAAAACTGCTACCCACATCCAGCCTGCTACTCTCGTTATAGATTGGCTTCAAATGAGGCTTAATGTTCACACAGTTTCTCTTGGCTGTCCCTCTATATAAAGTGAATCTACATTGGTCCAGCATGTGGCCCTCCAGTAGATGCTCAGCAGCTCAGCCATGCAACGTTCTAACCCCAAGTTAAACAGGCAACATAGAAATGGCAAAACTTCCAGCTACCAAATCTGAAGTCAGCATCAATCCTTCGAAAGCAGTCCCAAGTAAAATAGTTTCCACGTACATACAAGAGCTCTTCTGTCCCCTGAGGCTGTGGGCCAGTGTAAAGATTTGTGCAAGTCTGTGCAGCCAAGTAGAATCGATCATTCTCGATCGATTGATTATCGGTAGTTCTCAAGCCGTGGGTGGAGATACTCTGATGGGGGGCAGGATGAACCTGCACTTTATGTAGGAAGGGGAGCAAATCTAGGTGGCTTGTTGAATCCTATGCTTTCTGACCACGCCAGCCCACAAAAAACTGACTGGGTCCACATACTGCAACTGGCAAGTCAGCCACGGCCATGAATATTTGAAGGAGTACAGATTCCTTTGGGAAAAAAACCCATTTTTATGTAAATTGTGCCCACTGTGTCTGAAAAACAAGTCTGAACATCAGCCATATCAGCAGCGCCTTTGAAACAACAAGTCAAGTTGAAGTGTCCAACTAGTTTTGGGAAAAATCTGCAAGGGAATGATGATCAGAAGAAATCATTAAGAAAGGGCAACACCATGAGCCAAGAGTCACAAAGTTCCTCCACCCAAATCAAACTCACAGCATCAAGCAAGGACTGCTTACCTTCATTTCCCAACAGGTAGACGGACATGAGTAACTTACTTGATTACATCGTAGGAGATCTGCAGCCTTTGCAACAACACAACACAATTCAACAGTATATATATCTACACAATATATATACTGTATTTGTTACCACATACTTGTATGTAGTAATGTACTTTTAATACATTACTGCACAACCTGTCTAGTTAGTTTATACATTTTACTCTTACTTGTCTTTCACAGTATATTTCATTTTATATTTTACTTTATATTATTTTATATATTATTATTTTAGCTGCTGCACAATTTTATTTCTGAGATTCTAATTTGATTTTGTTCTGCTTTTGTGCCAGTGACTGCTTCGCTGTATTTATTGTGCAAATGACAACAAAGAACTTGAACTTGAACCTAACATCATGCACACAGAGATATCCTGTCTCCAACTCTCTTATTCTCTCTCACACAGTGCTCTGTACACCTCTGCCCATACATTTACCAACTCCCACCTATTACTAAAGCTCAACTAGGTGAGCTGTGGCTATTTTTCATGATGCCATTAATCAAGCCTGGCTCCTATATAAAAAAAAACATATTATGTTTATATATGATTTAACAAAGACCACCATCTTATCCTAACCTTAACCATGACCTTTGAGGTACCCATAAGCAGAACCATAAAAAGCTTAATAATGCTTCAGTTTCTGTAACATTGCAGGAAGAAATGATTACAATACATTGTCATTGAGGGTTTTGCATACAGGTTCAGTATGAACATTTTGCCACTTTACAAATAAATGAACTGAAAACATACTCACTGTGTTGATAAAAAATGCATGTTCAGTAGCATTGACAGAGTCAGATTAACAGACCTCATTTGGAATAATGTCTAGATTTTCTTGCAGTAGTATCAGCTCTACAAATGTAATACATCATACTTCCCAACCACCCACCACTATGTGAAAAGTCCCTATTATAGTCCCTAAAGTGCAGTGGATACTTCCTGAACACATCGACCCATCAATAAACCCTGTCCTCAAACTCTTCCTCATGTAATTTATATGTATTTTATCTTACTTATCATGGCATAAACTGTGTATAACTGGCATCCTATACTGAGCATTGGAGGGTTTGCCGTTCACTGTGTTGCTGGAGCGGGTTATTTACTGTTAAAGCTTCATCCATTAAAAGGAGCCACGATGAACCCCACACTCCTCAAGCTCTGTCTTATCAGGGTTGATGTTAATGACAGCCATAAAACACCACCACGCTCAATCTTACATTACTCCCATCTGGGTCAGAATCATCCATACAAAATTCATTATTGTAAATATGACCAGACCATGTGTGTGTGTGTGTGTGTGTGTGTGTGTGTGTGTGTGTGAGTAGGTGAGAGAGAGAGAGAGAGAGAGAGATCATGCAGGTCTGACACTACTTCAGTTTGTGAATTCAAGAGAGATTCAGACGCTGATTGAAATCTGTCTTTTTCAGTACAGTCAACATCCACATCATGTGGCCTTCTGCAAATTTCAGTGTTGCACACCAATGCTAGAATACACGTAAAGCACAGAAACTGCCAATTTCCAAGGAAATGAGAGGACTCTTTGCTTCGGTGAATAGACTGGCCCTGCACACCAACAAGCTACTTAAAAATGTGTTGTTGTTTATGTGTCGATCAAATCCAACGTAGATCATCCTGAAGGAGTCTGGAAACTGAGGACTGAGAAGTCAGGACAAGCCCAACCAGATCCACTTTTTAATTTACGGCTTTAACCAGACCATGCTAGCTTATCCGGTAAATTCTTCCTCCTTTCCTTTGTAAATCAGAGGCTGATTTCAATGCTGCCATCTCTTCAGCAATCCCAGTACTGTATATGCTATATGCTATACTAGTAGTATGTACTGATTTGGCAAAAATGTGGCATGTAGCATGCAGTGTGCAAACAAGAGCAAAATCAGCAGAGTGCCTGAAGATGTACTGACACAGTATGCATCAGATCAGTCCACCTCACCTACTGTGTCCTACACTGCAAAGCACTGGAGCCATCACAACAACCAGCCAGCTGTATTTATTTCAATTCTCACTGCTAAATTCACTTCTGACAATTTTTGAGGCAGGAAATCAACTATGTAGATGTGAAATATTGTCTTTTCTAAGCAAATTTGTGACGAATTGAAAAAGTGCTCCAAGCCAGCCGTCCAGTTGATACACAGACTCCACTTACCCCACAGTCACACAGGCCACTGCAGCCAACACAGCAAACTTCAGCAACAGTGGCAGAGGAAAGGCAGACCCACAACTGAAAGATAAATGTTAAATGTTCATCTTTCATAAAATCGTGAAAATCCACATACATAATTTCTCTTTTTTTTCGAGCATGAGAGGATGCTGCACAGTAGTGGTGGTTTGCCATTAGTGGGCTGGTATCATTTACTTCAGGTCATTTTGTTTACTTCCTCATTGAGCTGTATGTCTTTTACATACACAAGTACATTAACTGTAATCTTTAAACCAGAGTCATATTCCTTGTATGTGCACACTGATTTTGATTCTGATTCCCAAAACTGGAAACCAGACAAGCCTGGCCTAGCATATTGCAAAATAAATTGATTTAGCGCTTCCATACTGCATACTACAGTATAACATAAGACACAGGAAATATGACACACTGAAAAACAGTATGCTGCATGTACATACTGCATTCTGCGTTAATCGTCATAGTGTGTAACAGGCAGCTCCAGATACAGCCTGTGTCTGTGCCGTGGCCGTGGCACTCCCCTGCTCCCAGTTTCCTGATCGCTGTTAAGCCAACACACCTCCTCCAAGCTGCTCACCTGCAACCCATCAACTCATTAGTCTTCTCTGGTTCTTCAACCACTCACTGCCAGACTGTTCAGTTTGCCAACATGGTAAAAGCGCTATGGCCAATTCATGCTCTAGCTTTGTATTTCCTCGATTTCTGCTGTGTTTACCTGTGTTTTCAGGTCTACTGCCTCCCTTTGATCTCCGTCAGCCTGCCTCGCTCAGCACCTTGCCAGCCCACTCTCCATCCAACAGTTCAGCCCTCCCTGGTTTGCCACTCTGCTCCGCTCGCTCGGCCCACCGCTGACCAGCCATTCACTCGCCTGCCACACTTCACTGTGAATGCCAGCTCAGCTCTCCATCTCTCCATCTCTCTATTCCTGAAGTCCTAATAAGTCTGTGTACAGCTGTTGTCGGTCTTTGTCTGTGTCCTGTTTTTGAGTCCTAAATGAACTGAAATTCACAACTAGACATTTGGATTTCTTCCTACATGTGTGATTCTATGTCACATGCATTTTAGGACAGAATCCACTGTCAGCTACGTGTTTCTGGATAATTACTAAGTGAATAATCACATAAATGTTTAATGTTTCTACAAAAAATGTTTTTATAGGTAATTGTGCTTTTGCTTGGTGATATAATATTTCTAGTCATTTTGTGCTGCGCAGGTTTCTTCTCTGACTCCAGGTTTGTTGTAATTCCAACTCATGTGCTCTATACCGAGTGTCTGTTTTCACAACTCTTCACACAGTCAGCACAAAGTCAGTCAGCCACGAAGTCATTGTGGACTAAACCACAAAACTAAATTTATGTTCAAATCCTGACATAATACAACTACTGTTAATTAGACCACAATTTGCTCCATTCTGCTACACCTACATGGAAAACATTTACTTCTATTCTAATATGGACAAACACCACTGTGGGTTAATTTTCATCCCTTGATAACCATCAGGAAAGACTTGTACCAGGTGAGGAAAAGGGGCAGGTGAGGCGGGATCCATAACGTTCTGTAATTGTATGGGATGTTGTGGTGTCTCACTGTTCTCTTGCAGCCACAGGGTGGTTTATAGCCCGTCCCAGGACAGTGTCACATTTGCTTCCACCTTACTTCCTATTTCTCAAGCCCACATAGGAATTATTTTTCTCGTGGAGGTGGGCAGTTAATGATCACCAACCACATTGGTTTATGATAAATAAATGATAAATAGATAAATAAACAAGATAATTCAAATACAATAGTGATATATATTTTTTCCTGTAAGTGATTTTTCTGTTATTATACACAGTACTGAGCGACAAAGTGTTAGTGTGATGTGTATGAAGTGTTTAGGTTGCATTAGTGCATTTTGGATGTGAGATGAACTGTTGTGCTGAGCTGCATGTTGCTAAAGAGATGTGTGTAAAGCGTTTTGAAAAAGTGAACATGGTATAGAGAAATGTGAGTTAGCAATTGTAAAAAAAAAAATGTAAACACACACACACACACACACACACACACACACACACACACACACACTTGGTCGTTCTTGCCACATGTCAGTGTAGAACAGCTGCAGCCCAAGATGGCTTCTGAAGAAAAAGAGGGACACCCATAGGTGCTGTTGAGGTACTACAAATGTTACTTCATCAGTGTGAACATGCAGGTGGGGACCAAATCACACAAATACAACAAAGGAAACAAGTTTTTAACGTGCTTAGATAAATTTCAAAGCGTTCACTTAGCTAAAACATTATGGAGCATTTGATGAGCTGATTATTATTTGTGCACATCCAGATGCACTGCAAGGTGATGAGTGACTGCAGTTGGTTTTGAATGAACTGTATAAGCACACATTCTCAAAGTTGAGCTTGTTTATGTGGTTGCAGATATAAGGCATACAGTAAATTGTATACTATTTCCTAGCGTTGTATAGAAATGGTAACACACATGGGCAAACTTCCACTCTGCCATATTTTTGCATAGCCAAGGTCTACGTTTCTCTTGCTCACTGACTCAAATACGCTGATACACACACCCACAGACACACGCACTGCCTTGAACTGTGAGTGACACCTTGGCATTGAGTGAGAAGAATAGTGCTTTTGTGTTTGTTTGCCCCTCTATATCAAACCATGTCAAACGTGCCCTTACAGTAGTGACAAAGGACCTGTCTGTCCATATGTTTCAGCATGATAGCATACAATGTAGTGCAGTGAGCTGGTGTCTCTTGTTCTTCCTCACTCTCTTTCTCTAACACACACACACACACACACACACACACCTTGGAGGTAAACTCTTTGTCCAGTGCTGCAAGCCAAAATGCTCCCCTATTATAGCAGAAGCCTGACTCGCCTGATTCCCCACTACATGATATGTAAGTGTTAATTAATCCAGCCAAACACAATGCATTCACAAATGGCTTCTATTTGTAATACAGTCTGCCAAGTACAAGTAGATGCAGGATGAAATTCTGCTTTTTGGTCTTCATTTCCATGGCTGGTGGGGGAGAATTATACTGCGACAATGCTGCTTTTGTGTTAATAATGTTCAACTCCTTTTGTTGGAAGTAGAGGTTCTAGTCTTTGTTTGAATGCTATACACTAAGTGCTGTTACACCCATCAACAGTGTTTGGTGCATAATACATGTACTTGCTCACTGCCTGTTTGCACTTGTCACAGAGTCATGGAAATTACGCACAAGCCAAGTTATGAATCAGCAACTCATTAGTTTGAAATTCAAATCTATTTTCGTACCATGTTGTGCTCATTTAAGACCACTGTTGTGCAACAGCTCTAATACTCCATAATAAAATGCAAACAAGCTCGGTAATGTTTCTTTCAGCTTTCATTTGATATGAGGATAGATAAATTGTATGATCAATTGTATAATTAAAGTAAATATCAACAGGATTTTTTTTTCTTTTTAACAGCATGGATGCTAATTGCTGATTGATATAATGGTCTTAGATGGGTGCCTTCAAAGTGTTGCTTGTGCTACTTGTTAGCACCTAATCTACAGTTGTTGCAAAGTGATAAGGTAATGAGAGGCGGTTCGTTTTAATATAAGTGACTGTTCGCTTAATGAAGACTTTGTCATGAGGTAGTCATATTTTAACGCTGTGTAGGCCTACATACTGCACTGCATTGTCCAGAATATGCAGGGTAGGGTCCATTGCTGACAGCTCTCATTCTGACTTATTTACACATTTGATCATTTAGATATTTATTGCTGAAGACTTCAATACTTGTTGTCTATGGGAACATTTGATCATGTATCATGTGTCCTAGCATGATCTTTGCAGTCCAAGCTCCATCTCCAAATCTGAATCTTACACCTCCAAACAAACTATTCAATATATTGTGTCTGTTCCTGAGACATCATGACACTTCTGTTCATATCTTTAGAAAATGTCAATGCAATGGAAAATAGTGAAAGATATTTCTAAGACTCATTGCTTTTTTACAACTTGGGTTTCAGGTGTGGCAAAATCTTGCAAAACTGACCACTGGTTTATAATTTGGATAAATATCTGCTTTTTATTGCACCTTTAGATCTATTTCAAGCACGCTCCAAGATCTCAGCAATTGCTAATGTTGCGATGTTATCATAACCCACAGCACGGGTGGCCAGAGCTACCAAAATATAACCTAAATTTGAAAGTAAAAGTGACTATAAGGATTGGGATAAATGTGGGCTCACAATATGCACAGTGGAGCAAACTGAAAAACTATGAAGTGGCATGATAACCTTGATGCCTTTTAGGGCCGCCAACTGGCTTGTGCTTGTCCCAGCATTGCCCTGGAATCAGGGCAAATACTAAAGACACCACATTATGCTCATTTTCAGATTGACATGTTTTAACACTCAGAGGAGGAAGGAAGGATCTCGGAGGAGCCATGAGCGAGGATACATGAGTGCATCCATCCCAAGTCTTTCAACTGGACGTTAAGAAGACTCCGCCCCCACAGCTGGCACATTTGAATGAGGTGGAGAAAGTGTTAGTATTCTGCAATGAATGACTGTAATTCAGACATGCCTAACTTAACGTGACGTTCTCCAAAGACCGATAATACAGGAATATGAGGATCTGTCATGTTTTATTTAAATTTATTTAATCTACAACCTGTTTAGCTACGTTAGAAATCTGACTTACAGCAGCGTCCCAGCATGTGTGGATCATATTTGAAGATATCGATGACAGCACTCTGTTGTTTATCAACCTTCACATGTTGGAAAATTTCAAGTCATGATTTGAAGCCTTTACGTGGCCAGAACTGTCACTGATATATAAACCAGACACATCGGCCTCTCTTGTTCTGCGTCATCTGAGTGAAATAAAGTGTTTTGTGGCTTGTAGGTTTCTCTTCACTGACAGCTCTGAAATGTTTTTCATTGAACATAATGAAGACACAGCGAGGCTGATAAAGTTCAGGTCAGAAAATGACCACCTGTTCATCAGGGAGAGGCGTCCAGCCAAGAATGAACTCATTAATACTCATGGGGGGTGGTGGGGGTGTGAATATAAAGGTAAACGCAGCAGATCCAGCTGTGTCGCGTCATCAGAAACAGACGCTGCTTCATGTGATGCTTCAGAGGAACGGTCTCAATTCTCCTGAAACATATTTCCTAGTTTCTTCTCTCCTTGCGTGGTTTCCTTGCGTCTCTCCATGCATCCCTGGTCGAAGGGACTAAGACTAGATGCAAGTGAGGGAAACGCATATGCAATTAAGAGAAATGGGATGTACCCTATGTTTCCTGTCAGCTATGTCAATGTTTTTAGCTTTCAGCTAGTTGCACTTCTACTGTGAATACCTCCATAATCATTTCTGAAATAAAACACTAACCACCACACGTTTAGGCATGAATCTGATCTGTATTAGCCTCTGCCTCACTGTCCAGTAGTCTTCAAATGGTCTGAGCAAGCTAGCTGCTGAGTGCTAATCAAAGTTACACAGTGTTTCCGAGCAAATTAACTCCTGCAGTCTGACCATTTCTTTACAGATATAGCTATATTGTTACTTTCAGAGCATCGCTTTGAGTGAATTTACATAAAGTAGCAACACACATACAGAAATCGGTGAGAATCCCGCAGCAGAACGAGCTATATGTAACAATAAAGCTAATGCTAGCTGAGCTAGCACTGCATTATAAACACAGTAGAAACAACGTGAAAAAACAGTTACTTTAGTTGGCTTCAAATGAGGGTTAATGACACAGTTTCTCTTGATTGTCACTCAATTTTACAGAATTAGTCCAACATGTCTGTGGGAGTATCCACATTAGCCATGCAACACACTAGCGCCAAGTTAAACAGGCTAACCAACACATTAAACCGTACAACAATATAAAAATGGCAAACTTCCAGCTTCTGAGTTTGTAGTCATGTAACGGACAGGTAGTATTGATCTATTCTGAGCATGCACGGTTAGAAGTTGGAGTACCGTTGATGTTGAAAAACACACAGTTTTCCGGTCCTGTGGGGACATTCCTGTCACATTTCCATTAACAATTAGTTAATCCACTGCGTCTCTCCTCAGACATTGGGCTTTGCAACATTGCAGACATTTTAAATGCACATAAAATCTATGTGACACACTATAGGACATACAAAGGAAACTGAAACACCATTAAAGCATAATATGGCTTCTTTAAAGAAAATAGTTGATCCCACTGTAGCCTTTTTAAGGATATAACTGAAAGGTCCCAGCCTGACTATACTAAAGACTCATGAAGTTATTAAAAGGTCAGGTTAGAGGAGCTACAGTACAGGTAATGGTTTGTTTACAGTGGAAAAGAGCTAATAATTAGCTGTCATGCTTACATTGGTGGGCGAAATGGGTTTGGGCTTGTTTTTCCTTACACATGCTCTGTCCAAACGGGATAAGTGGGATTATCTGTGGTCTGTCCATCTGCTGAACTCATTTTCTCTAAAAGCCAAAATCTGACAAATCCTAATATCAAGGTTAGCACAGAGGTGCTCCAGTCTACAGAGACCATTAGCTAGCAGTTTAGAGACATTCTAAAGTCTGCATTGAAGCTCTGTGTCATTTGGTTTTGCGTGGAAACTTTTTAAGCCCTGTCATTCTGAGGAAAGAAAGGAAGTGTTGTCAACGGCTTGAAGGATGTGGGAGTTTATTGAGATGGAAAATGGCTGCTGGTTAGTGTCCTGGGCTAAGTAAATGATATAAAAGCCAATCCCAGTGTATTAATGGCCTTCATTCTTCTCTGAGGGGGTGGAGGTAATTATAAAGTTCATTACTGTAATGAGATAGGCAGCGTTTGAGAGAGAGCCATCAGTAACTGGGCCAAGACACAGTGATACAACTGTTGATCAAGTCACTGTAGCAGGATGTGAATGAGGTTAGGACAAGTTCTGATGATGTCATTTGTTCTTAAAATTTGTTTTCTTCCTACATGATGGATGAACCTTCAATCTGACAAGTAGCTTTGTATAAATGCTGTATAAATACCTTTTTTATTTTGGCCTTCTTTTCAAGACACATGTCCTGTATGTATGTATTGTGTCATGTATACTGTAGGTGTCATTTCCTGCCACAAAAACAGCTGTCAGCTTTGTTTGTGCAGCACAAGTGTGTTATCTACAGTGACATACTTTGGTTTGCTTGAAAATGGAAAGTTAAGGCCCTCACTAATTAGAAGACAAAGAATATGTGTATAGTGCACATGTTTAATTTCTCATGTATGCCATCTTCAGTGTTTATAAAATAAGATTTTCTGCCATAACAGGTAAAAATCTTGTCTTATTAAATCTGGCGTCCACCTCTTGTAGTGTTTCTACTTTTGATTATATAATGTTAACAAACATGCATGTTAAGTGTTAATCAGTTAGGAATTATAATATTCATCTCTGAAGTTCAGAACACTTACACCAAAGTTTAGCAGGTTGTAGCTTGATCAGCTCTCAGTGGTGAACCTCATACAGGTGGAAATTATAGGTCATCTTAGTATGTGCTTTGGTGCTGTTGCATGCCATTGCATCATCGTTCAAATGCACTTCAGTGTCGTACATCATGTGTCACCATTCATAATGTTGTTCGTGTTTCTCCACAGTACCTAGTGTGTTTCATATGTTTTTGAATATTTAGTTTTTCCCCGGACCCTTTAGCCACGTTTCTAGTGTTGTCTTTGTCCACCATCCAGCCACGTTCTTTGTAAGCGTTTGTTCAGTGTTTCTCTGTGATGTCTTAGCTCCCTGTGTGTTGGATTTTGGTTTCCTTTAGTTTAGTAAATTTGTTAAATCAAACCAGCGCCACCTCTTGTCTGCATCTTCGACCTTAGTTCCCCTGAAACCCCACTTCCTGACAATGCCATGATGTCTTACACTGATTCCGACTGTCCTCAGCTCTGTAGTAAGTTCAGTCTGCTGGCTCAACCTGTTCGGTACAAATATAGGCTATACAAGCAGTTTTTATAAGGTGAATGAGATAAGCCTTTATTGATCCCCAGACGGGTAATTCAGTTGTTTCAGGAGAACAAGGACAGAAATAATACAGACAAATAGAGAAAATATAATAATAGGAGGCATGGCAAACTAACACAAGAATAGTAAAGTAAAAATAGAAACTATATACAAGACAAGTTAAAAAGAAAATGACTAGGTAAAGTGATAGTGGTGTGATTAATAGCAGAGTCAGCAAGTCTATATGTAAACAACGTACACCAGACTAATATAATACCATATAGCAATGATATTTACCGTAATAGCTTAGCAGCCAACTATTATATCATCAAAATCCCAGGATCTACTGGCAGCTACAGCTACACTCCTACATTGTTTAGGTGTGAAGACAGTGTGACTGTTCGTTCTAAAACAATGGCCACTCCTGAAGACATGAGCAGAGATGTTACTACAGCATCGGTTATATCAGAACTGGAGAAAGAAACAGACAGAAGAGCAAAGAACAGCACTCAGATATCCCTGTTACGATTAGGTTATGTTATGATTAACCACAAAAATGCTGACCTGGACACGGTTGTCATGCAAACAGGGACATGCAGAACCAGGTTTATCATGTTCCATGGAAGCACTATGTCCCTAATGTGTCCAAAACCAGAACAGAACTCAAAACCAGGATACTAATGTGCATGTAAACGTACTCGTTGTTTGCCAGCTGTCCTTCATGTTCAAGTGATACATCACAAATAGTAAAATCAATTTCCATGTAACCTGTCTGCACTCGTATTTAACACCTTATTGGGTGTTCAAGGACAACTTCCTGATGGAAAACTCTGAAACTTCCAACTTTTCCGAAATTACTGGGAACGCTCATATGCATCATTACTATTCAAACTCATTACATTTAATGAACTCTATTCAGCTTTTAACTAAACCACATTTACTTGCAGGACTAATGAATAAAACTGTTCGTATCTTGATGAATTGAAACCAAACTGAGAAAATTGGATAATGTAGAATGTTTAAAACTAACACTTAGCCCAAGATTATTTCAGTTACAGGTCTATTGTTGTGCTGCGAGACAGTTAACGAAGACATTTAGTCACTCAGCTGTGCGCGGACTCACACAAACATTCACAGTAATGTTAGAAGCCTGTGTGTTTGGGCTACCAATGGGTTTATCCACTAGAGACACATTTTACACACATTTGGTGTTCAGTGGGCGTTAATTTTAGACCATGCTAACAGCCATATATAAAATCTTAATTATGTTTTCTCCATAAAAAATCCCATAAGTGTGTCATCCCACACACTCCACTTAAGGTATGTTTTCATAACCACATCAGCATTAAGCTCAATGGCACATTCTAGCAGTCCCCGTATGATCACATCTTTTATTCTTTTAATAGAATAATGTCCTGTTAGCTATCTGCTACCTGCACAAGCTTTATCAGAAGCTTTGAGCAAAGTTTTACTCAGAAGTTAAAGAGAAAAAAGGAACTCTGCGGTAAGATGACAGACTCAAGTGGCTCGCTCTCTCTCCACAAAAGAACATAAAGCTTAAATAATGGTTCGTTTTGACTGTGACTCAGCCAGTATAAAATATGCCTGATTTCCACTGTGAATTATACCGGCTTCTGGCAGCTGATTTATCGAATAGGAGGGCTACATTTGTAATAAAGCAGAAGAAATTATTCCCCGGTGTTAATATTGGAGATTTGATTGAAACGGATACAGGGGCCGTTGAAAATTGGACAGTAAATCACTGTGTTCCAGCCAGGCTTGCTATTCTGAGAGGCTTGCACAGATATTGGCAGATAATGGGTTTTTTCGTTTGCTTTGATTGGTCATTACAGAAACCTTATTTTCATTAACATTCCTGCATCCATGATAGTGCTTCCAACCAGCCGACGTGATTGTGACTTGTTACAGTTTGTTTACACGTGTGATCTGGGCATGGGTCGGTTGTCAGAAGAGGCAGGACCCATTAACAAAGTAGTCATTTGGTGAGAAGCTCTGGTATGAGTTTAACAGGTGAAACACCTTAAAACTGTTACCTGAAGAAGTGTGAAGGACAGGGCCGTAGCTACCATTGAGGACACTGAAGTCATGTCCAACAGTTTTGTGAACATGGAGGTTTTCAGCACAAGAGGTAACTACAAATACACATGGTGGGTTTTTAAAGATATGAGGGGACATTTGGGCACATACGCTTCTTAGCTTTCTGGCAGAGAGTTAGATGAGAATAGGGATACTCTCATGTCTGCTCTGTCAATATGAATTACAGCCAGCAGCCAGTTAGCTCAGTGGCTGGACTGGAAACAGCTAGCCCGGCTCTGTGCAGCGGTAACAACATCTGCCAGCACCTTAAACCCACTGATTAACACATCACATTTCGATTGTTTAATCCACACAAAAACTAAGTGTAAAAATGAATAATTGTAGTTTTATGCAGGTTATGTGACTATTTTTGGAGCAGTGACTTACTTGAGTCTTGGCATCGCCGTGATTGGTTCACTGAGGCCAAGTAAAATATACAAATGAAATATTTGTTATGTGAGTTGCTGGGGGGATCTGGACTCATGTTGTCAGTATTAGAAAATCCTGGTTACAGCAAATCTATCAGTGGTGGATTGTTTCCAGTCTAAGCAGGGCTGCAGCCACAGTGTGAACATGTTTATAGAGCTGCATCTGGAAAATACTCTCTGACTGCATTCTTTAATCTCACACCATCAAAGAGTGGTGAAGTGACTCCTGCTTTATCTGTGCTCCCCTCTCTCTTGTCCTTCTCTCTGTCCTCCTCTCTGTTCTCCTCTCTGTTCTCCTCTCTGTCCTCCTCTCTGTTCTCCTCCTCTGTCCTCCTCTCTGTCCTCCTCACTGTTCTCCTCCTCGCTACTCTCCTCCTCTGTCCTCCTCTCTCTTCTCCTTCTCTCTGTCCTCCTCTCTGTTCTCCTCTCTGTCCTCCTCTCTGTCCTCCTCCTCTGTTCTCCTCTCTGTCCTCCTCTCTGTTCTCCTCCTCTGTCCTCCTCCTCTCTGTCCTCCTCTCTGTCCCCCTCCTCTGTCCTCTCTGTGCTCCTCCTCTGTGCTCCTCCTCTCTATTCTCCTCCTCTGTCCTTCTCCTCTATCCTCCTCTTCTGCTCCTCCTCTGTTCTCCTCTCTCTTCTCCTCCTCTCTCTCCTCATCTGTCCTCCTCTCTGTTCTCCTCTCTGTCCTCCTCTCTGTCCTCCTCCTCTGTCCTCCTCTCTGTCCTCCTCCTCTGTGCTCCTCCTCTGTCCTCCTCCTCTGTGCTCCTCCTCTGTTCTTCATTAAGTCTCTCCCATACAGATAGCTCTCCTATTGATAGCTGTCAGTTTCAAGCAGCTTCACGTCCTTCGTATGCACAGAGACACTGGGGGCAGAGCTTGAGTGAACAAAAAGTGTAAAAACACTTCTTCTTTGCAAAGACAAGTACTGAAGTAGAAGTCACAGGCTTCAAAATAACTATTTGAGTTACAGAACAAACGTTGCTTGTTGTCTCCTATGTTTTGATTTGGCAAATAAATTAGCAAATTGTGTGCGTGTGCATAATGGACCATGTCTGTTATGTAAAATGAGCCTTATCAACATGTTACAGTGTCCTTAAACTTAAATAATTCCATTATAGATGTCCCAGCTCCCATCACAGTCAACCAGAGATCAAGCAGGTCCCCCCAATCACATGAAGACAATAGGCTTGGAGAAGTGGTCACATCTGTCAATCAGTCAGTCAATCAGTGTCTTTTCTGTCTGAAAATGTCTCATATCAGATCACTCATTTAGGCTAATTAAGAGACAATGCTGCAATCTTTCATCATTATTTACACAGATACAGGTGTGTTCACCTTTTCTTTGACCATCTGGTTGAGACATCACATCAGTCATGTTCCCATCATATAAAAGTAGTTTGTCCTTTTTTCCATTTTTGTAATTGGGTCTCTACTTCTCTGTCTCTCACCAGTGAGCGTGACTCGTTAAATGCACATCCCGTGCACACCTTAGCTTGACTATTCATATCACGAGTAGTTTTGAAGGATGGTATAGGCCTTACGACGTGTATATATATTATTAAATTATTAGCATTAACACAACAGACACACTTACTGCCCTGTCAGCTCAGTGTCAGCATGGTTCTCTGATGTACTGACTTCAGACCAGCAGAGCCTGCTGCTGCAGTGCATGCTATTAATTCATATGCAAACATTGGCTTCTAGCCCTATTTGAAAGCCACACTCCTGCTGTAGATTCAGCTACAACAATGCTTTGAACAGAGTCATATGGAGGTGCGGCTGTGGTAGAATAACAGCACCGGCAGATCTGGGACCAGCTGAACATCGGCTGAACATCGGCTTCTTAAGTCCACACTAACAGTGGCTGTCAGAAAGACAGAAAAAAACACATTCACAAACCTAAAAGACTACAGACTCCTTTAACATTCTGCTTTTCTTAATCTTTATTTTAGAATTTAAAGAGGCATTTCACTCATTTTAGACATGGAGAGCAGTTCACTCATTACAAGGCGTACTATACAGCTTTAAGTCAAATAAATACAGTTTTCAGCACACTGACACAGGAATATGCTACCAAGCATTTCCATTTATATTTTTGCACTATTAACTAAGTTATTGTTCGGTATTTTGTTTGTCTTTTTTCCTATGCAAGAGCATTGCCTGCAATGTTTAAACTGGAGTCCTTGTTTGTGCACACATACTTGGCCAATAAAACAAATTTTAATTGTGATTCTAATTCAGTAACAAATTAACTAATCGTTCACATACAGTAACTGTTTATGAGTTAATATTGAATGCTCAGTTACTTTAAATTATACTCTCCACTTCAGACTGTTGGTATATTTAGCAGCACTGTAATTGCAAAATCTAATTGTTACCCACTCATACCATGCTATTTCTTCTTCTGCATGAGAGCTCTGAGGTCAGAAAGTGTCCAGTTTTACTGGAAAACACTACAGTTCACATGCATTGTGCTTGAATGTGTGTGTTTCATTGTTAATATGTGTATGCTCTCCCAGCACTCATAGTAACTGCAGAAAAAAACACCACCATTTACAGTGTGCTTGTTTGGAACTGATTACATTTTCTACATCCAAACAATCCTCTGCAGTGTGTATTTGCTAATATGTACGCACGCTCCAAGTATTGCAAATGCAGATGCATATTTACCATGTCAATAAACCCATTACAATAGATTTTAATTGCCTGACGGAGATAGAGGGGAAGGAGGGGAGAGGAGAGCAGACTTGCCACTGTGGCATGGAGACCATTAATTGCCCGTGACTCTGACTGTGTCCTCCCTTTACTCTATTCGCTGACACTGGCCAATCAATACTCAGTGTTGGCTGATTATAGTGGGAACGCCCCTCCTTTTACAGAGGTCTGTGCCTCATCCTGATCAATAGCTTCAGTGAGGGGCAGCTGTCTATGTGTCTGGCTATATAAGGGCACTCAAAGTGATCATAATAATGCCTTATGATCATGATTCCAAGAAAAATACACCCTACATATTTAGCCATAAATATTAATAAGATACCTAAATACATTTTAATTTCTATCAAGAATGTTTGATCAGTGATGCTGTAACACATCAGCAAGCATTATGTGTTCATACAAACATGGTTCTATGGCATCATGGGCGCAGGACAATTTATCAGCACCATGGATCCAGCCAAAGGAGAAACTGTAGGTTTACTGAGGAATGTGTTAGCCGTCAATATGGTTGAAACATTAAAAATAAAAATAAAAAAATAGAAAGGAGGGGGGAGGCTTTTCCACACTTCCTCTGGTTTCCCTTAAAATTACCCAAGATTCATCATTTCCTGCTGTCAGCAATTTAACACAGCAATTTGCACTTCGGACGAGAAAAAAAATTACCTTTAGGAAGTACATTTCCTTTTTAGTTTCTTCGTTTTGAGTCCAATTTCCTGCCATTTTCAAATTAAGTACATTTTGTGGATTCAAATGTGTCACGGACAGATTGTACTGCAAAACACTGTATTCAGAAGGCAATGTTCTTGGGTTCAAGTCAACAATGTGCACGGTTGGAAAGATGACGGAGGTAAGGTAGACGACCTGAGAGAGGACAAGTCATCAATATCCTATGAACCCAAAATATAAAGTAGGGAGAAGAATTAAGAGACATGCGACAATAGAAAGCATGAATCTAGTTATAAAATGCAGCTCAGTCTACTTCAGTCTTAATCTGAAACATCAGATTCTGAAAGACAGATCACATCTGAAATACAGATTCTGAAATTACGCTGAAATAAAGGGTGCCTTGTGTCATGGTTTGGGATTTTAGTTTAATTTCTTGTTTTATGTTGAAAGAGTTTCCCCTCATGTGTTGTGTTTTGTGTTCCTTCCTGCCTTGGTCCCCTTGTCATTACAGATTAGTTTCACCTGTCCCTCGTAAGTCGTCCCTCTGTGTATTCAGCCGATGTGTTTACGCTCTTTCAGTCATCAGTTGGTCTACGTCTGTCCCCTAATCCTGCGTTTTTATAATGTCTTAGTCTTTCTCGCTCTGTTTGCTGTGTTATTCTTTGTTGGACTCCTGGATCTGCCTTTCATTATTTCGTATTTCCTGCTCTTGCCCTAATGTCTTCCTCTGTTTCCACCTCTACCTGCTCCCACAGCTTGTGTTCTGCCTTTTTTGTGTTTCTGGAATCAGCTTTTGTGTTAGACCAAAAAGAATGAAGTCTGTCCAGTTCTAAGCAAACATGGGGTTTTGGGATATTTGATTTAGATAAGTGATTTTTGTGTGAATTCAGCTGTCAGTTGCCTTCACACTGAAAGTTCAGTTCATTTGGTCTGGAAGTTTTACCTTTTCAGATCTGGTCCGGTTCTTATTCACACTGACTTTCTGCAAACGTACCAACAGGGCCTGAAGGAAGAAAGAAAGAAACTTGTTCATTGGACAATTTTAGTGATGTCATCCCTCTTCATCGATGCTACATGGAAACACAAAATTAATTCTGGTGACAGCAAGTCATGCAGCACAAATACATGAGTATATTTACTGTCTGCTGTCTGGTATCACAAAGAGCTTACAAACAAATACCTGACTATGAGCACTAATAGCGCAGACTGAATAGTGAAGAAATGGGAAAAAAAGAGGTGTCTTGTGTTGTAATATGCGTTTTTTTTGGCTGGGGAGGGCGGTTAGTGTGGTTGCTACAGTATGTTTAACTTAAGTAAAAATAAAATAAAACTGTACTGCTTTTTACCTTCTCACAAATCCAGAGGCTGGTCTGTTTTTCAACTGACAGCTTTCACACCAGTTTGACTTAATAATCCAAACTCATATAAGTTACACATAGTGACCCCACAGTAACTAGCACCTTGTAGTATTGCACCTGTTTCTACCTGACCATCATTTATGACCTATGAGCTCCGGTTGCAGTCTTGATTAATACTCAATATCACGTATTTCTTCATGAACCCGTGGTCAAGAGAGCAAAGTGCAGCTTGACTTTCTATTGGCCGTGGATTTTCCTCCATGGGTCCATGTAACCTGATAATGCAGGACACTCACAATATGTCAGCTGTCAGTTCGAGAGTTTATGTCTATTCCTCTTGGTTGGAAAAAGTCAGTGTGAACATGAACCGGACCAGAACTAAAAAGCAAAAATGGATCCTGTTTTTTTGTTGAAATGACCTACACTACCGGTGGAATGCCATCTGCCTTCTTTGTGGGGTTTATGATCCATGTATTTTTTAAACGACATAAATTTTATTCCATCTCACTTGTACTTTAGCTTTGGCATTCTTCTACTAATGAACCCGTCATCATTTTAATGATGTCAATGTTAATGTTAATGTTAATGTTACACAGAAGCTGGTTTGGAACAATCCCTGCTTTTATGCCGTCTTCCCCCTCTAAAAGACTTTTGTCTAAACAAGTAATCAATTCACCCTTACTGTTACACCATACACTGTGGTGTTCACTTTGTCAGCACTTGTAGGTGTGTATACATTGAGCGTGCATGTACACTCCTTGCATAGGCTAGATTGCATATTTGCCTTGCACATTCAGAACCTTTTTGTGGACATATGGCATCTCCATCTGAAGATTCATGGCCACAGACTTGCTTATGCCCATTCTCTGTTTTTGATTTTCATTTGCACATACTGATGCTGCCTTTTCTTTGCATGTTTCTAATATGTGGCCTTTTTTTGTCACTCTCCACACTTTGTACACATACAGTATATAACATACCACATTAACACTTTCTAATCAGGATTAACCTTAAGGTTATGAAAAGGTTGCAAATAAGATACACAGTTCACCTTTTTATTTATTTCTGCTGCAAAGAAGACAATATGCAATTTATATAATATTTGTTATATTGTCACAACTGTCATGTCTATGTATGACATGATTTCAGGTTTGCCACACACATGTCCTTTTATTTTCCTTCATGCAGGCTTTACCTCCATGCTCAGTTTGTGACAAGAACAGCCTCTTTTGTCAACTTAAGAAGGTACCAGAAGGCAGGAGGACTGCAAGACAGGCAGCGTGGGGGTGAGGCTGAAGAAGACTCACTGTTCACACACACGCGCGCACACCATGTGCGTGTGTGTGTATTTTCTGTATGGCAAAGGGTAGGGTTCCAAACTGTAAGAGGATTAGTGACTTGAAAAAGGTAGCCGTCATTTAATTGAAGGCTTACCAGCAGCTAGAAAAAGGCTAGCAGTCAAAGTGAAGGTATAACCCAGCCCAGAACATCCTGTTGAGACCACATTTGCCAAAGTCTATGTGTTTCCTTACGCCTGCCTTCCCCGCCTTCTTCTCAACCTCAGAGGCACGCATCACGTTTTATCACTGAGCCTCAGCTTCTTAAAGACGTTTACACGTTTTGCAATTTTTAATCTCTTCAGCTTGCTAAGAAAGGTGCCTTCAACTCATATTATTCAAATGCGGAGATCTTTGGAAACTGGTCGGGCCCTGAATCCCTCTTCCTTTTGCCTGGGAGGAAGCCGAGGCCATGTCGAGAGTTTATGATACATGAGGACTGTATCTGCCTGTGTAACACTTTCATTGGGATTGTCACTATTCAGCTGTACAAGCACAGCCTGCTAGTAGGGCCAGTAGCCATTGTTCATCCTCACAGCATGTTTACACTGGGTCATCAGGTTTTATTTGACGGCTGGGTCCTGTGCAGAGCATGAACCCACCAAGCCTAAGTTTGGCCATTTTTTTTAGTACAAAATGGATTTTTACAACCTTCTTAGACCGACTTACATCTGGATTACCTCAATTCATAGAAGATATAAAGTTCTTTATTTATCAAGTATGACTTCTACCACTAGTGTACTAGTGCTCCTACTGCTACTACTGCTACTATTCTCTGATCCAATCTTGTTTGGGTTTTACTAAACAAAACTTTGAAAATGTACTAAAAGATGAAAAAAGAATAATTTAAACTAATTAAACTGTATATTATGTCATATTTTGGTTGCTACAAGCCATCATCATAGCATAATTTCCTTGTTATTAGAGTGCATTTAGCATTGCACTCCTACAGTATAACACTGTCAGACTCAAGATGGACAGTGTTTTCTTCTTTAAAAATAGCAATATCAATGCAGCCGAATCAGAAAAATATTTTTTATTTCAGGCTTTCTTCTTGTCAAAACCTGGCAACTGCATTACCCACATCAAGCTCAACGGCCAGCAGTTATATGAGAGATTTTGATGTGTTATGCTAATGTAGCCTGGAGCTTCTAGCCTGCAGGAGAGATGATGAGCGGGCTGCAAAGGTCTGGTAAGCTCACTACCTTCTAACTCCACACTCCCAATTTTACCAAACTAACCAAAGATTTTATACAACTTTTTGAACATGCAGCAGTACTCCCCAACACGCAGTTTTATACTTTATGTAAAACTGGTGCCGTTCATGGATTCCAATGCTAACTTATTAGAATTAAATACCACTTATTACCAAAAGAGATCAAAGAACAGAAACCATATATCGGGTGTATCCCCCAAAACAGGCCGACAGCACATTTACGAATCTGTCACCTCATTGTTTTGTTTAGTTCCAGTGCTCTCATCAGCCTTGTTTCCAGATGCAGCAGGCAGCCCGTCTCAGGGTAAAAGCTCTATGAATCACACTTTACACTATAAAACAGCAGACGGACAAATTTTTAGACAAGCTGGAGAACACGGTGGACCACTCAGCAACTGAAGACCCAGATATTTTTCCTGTTGGTGGAGGTGAAAGCAGAGGTTACAGAAAAGTAAATCTAGAAAATCAGTTTGTCGCGTGGTCGGGATGCAGCTACAGTAACGTTGCTCTGCATCTGCTGGATGTGCAAATAGACAACTGCAGGCACTAGCACTAGCCGTAGCAACTTTGTAAGATGATGATATGTCAGGCCTGCGAGGACTGAAATCCTATTAGACATCCGTAACTCCTATAGTGATTTATTTTGTGTTTTACAGTAAGAGATCCTTGCTGCCTTCACCATGGAGAGGAAAGTGGATTATGTGTTGAGTCACTAATTTTCTCCCTCCTTCATGCTTATTCCCAACAAATTAAGCAAAATGCGGGTGGTTTTAAGTGAGGAGATTGCTCTCACTCATGCACATAAACAGACTCTTTTAGGCAGGGATGTACAGTAAGTATGATGAAACCCAGTCTCACTTTCTATGTAGAACATAGACCTTAAAATCAATCAAAACACAAACCACAAACCCAGTTTTCTCTGTGCTGCAACATTGGGAGATCTTTTTGGTCATGGCAGGTACACAGTGCATTGAAATAGCAAATACAAGAAGTGTTAAGCATAATCATGATGATTATGATTAAAGCATCTATAAGTCTCTCTCTATAACTGAGATTTAGGGTAGATCAGATTTTCAGAATATTCATGTAAAGGAGAAAACATAATTAGTTTCTACTGTGTTGTTCAAAATGCATATTTGAGTCCAATAGTGGCTGGTTCAAAAGAGAACTACTCAGAGTAAAAGTATAAAAGTATACAGTATAATACGGCAGACTGATGGATCAGTTGTCTATCAATGATTATAAGACCTGTGGTAGTTAAGTTATGTGTGTTTCATTCAGGGGTGAACTGACAACAAAAAGTAGGTCTGGATTTTGCTGTCAAGCAGCCCAATCTGACACACCAAATTCAGACTAAGTGGCGCTGGCTGGTCGTCACTCATACCTGCCTCCATCGAGGTCCCTGCATGAACCGTCCGACTCAGTTTCATCTATATGTTAACAATGCATAAAACACACATGATTTTGACTGTCTGACACATTGTTGTCATTATAATATTCATGATGAACAGTCCAGCCTCGACATGGGTACATATTTTTATTTAATACATATTTGGTGTATTTTGCAACATACTCGCCATTACGCTATTTCTTTGAATGCAACAATCACATAACACAACTGCTCACTCCTCTGTGATGCCTCTGCCTCTTTGCCACTGTTCTCATCATCACCTACAGACTGCTTAAATGAGCGGGTCATCTCTTTCTATCCATGAGTAATAGATACTTTTAACCAGCGCTAACTGCTGGATACTTTCAGTTTCATTTGTCATGGCAATAGCTACCTGCCGCTCTCCTCACTGCGTACACATTTAAGGGAGGGTAATGCAAATAATAAGAGGAGAGATGTTAACAGACGAGGGTTGTGTATTCCACTGGATTTAATAACGCAACTGTAAGAGGCAGGTGAGAAGGAAGTTTGTGGCAGGGAGAAGAAATGCACATAAAATATAGGCTTAACGAAACACTGATGATAAGATTACTGTAACACAACTGAACATTGACGGTGAGTTTTGGTTCAAAAACCTGACCATCAGTGAACTGTAAAATCACCACAGACTTCATTAAACTTCTGAATCATTTGGCAAGATCATTTAAGTGTGCATTTTACTAGCGTTAACGTCACATTAACATCTTCTCTACCTCCACCTGCTCTGAACTGCTGGTCCTCTGTCCCTCTCTCTCTCTGCCAGCCTGGTATTATTTTTGTAATGCTGTAATGCACCTTTAAAATAAGATAAGATAAGATAAGATAAGCTACACTTTATTAATCCTCAGATGGGGACATTTGGGTGTTACAAGCAGCAGGTAATGGCAGTTGGAAAAAAAAATAGCAATAGAAATAGAGAAATACAAGATACAAAATACAAAATACAAAATAAATGCGGACTATATATATATGTACAAATTATACAAAGGGCTTATGTCAGAAAAAAGTATGAAAAAATATATATATAAATATGCATTGCTGCAAAGAACTGTAAGAAAAAATGCCATAAAATACATAAAACCATAGATGTTCTGTAACATTGATCAGCTTCACTGATTGTACCTACAGTAGTTTATTTCATGGTTATGTGTGAGTATAGATACATTATGCATCTTTGTGCATTATGATTGTCAGTGAGTGCCTTGACAGTGAAATGTATACAGTACAAGATAGGAGAGTCATAGAGTTATCACACAGTCCCTATTTGACCCAAACCTACATGCACAACAATACATGCTCAAACACACACACACACACACACACACACGCACACAGTTTAAACCCTAGATCCAAATTGCTGGATGCAGTGGTATAACCCACAGCCAGGCTCTTCAGTAATGAAAATTACAGTGTAGCTGTCGTTATTTATGGCTCTACCAAATCACACAGCTCTAGCTGCTCTGCCAAACGCACCTGGACAGCCTGTTGAATACAAGCCTGCACAATCTCCAAACCTGTAATTGTCACCATGATACCAGCGCTGTTTGCTATTGGTATCGATCACACGCATTTGATTGCTCGTGAGAGTAGATTCAGCCAATAGGAATGGACGCGGGGCTGTGACCTTAAGCATCAGTTCATGACCTCTCATCACATTTCTTGGAAGAATAGAGAATGTTTTATTCATTCACATTTTGAGATAGTGATTGAGATGGGCGGATGGATGCTATGATTTACTGCTATTAACTCTTAAACGCAGACAATCTTGTGTGAGTTGGGTTTTTGAGTGCAGTGTTTACAGCCGAGCAGATGGTGTGATTGCAGACAAATTCACGATGAACATCAGGTAGTGGTGTCTTGTTTCAAAACAAGAGGTGCATCAAGTTTTAATGCCAAAGTGATATATAATCCCTATCATGAACTAGATAATAGATAAATGAAATAATCTCACCGTTTGCCTCGTGATGAAGATACTTATGTGAATATAATTAATATTTTTTACAACACAGCGCTCTTAAATACTCGATTCTGATTGGTCAGTTGCCAAAATTCAGATGTGTTTATTTCTCGATAGACAGCCGCCTGCTCAGGTATTCCTAACAGTCACAGACTAAAGGGTGAATCCGTGAATGTACCAGGCTCAATAACAAATCACCAGCTGATTTGAGAGGCAAAATATGGAGCATTGAGCGGACATAACTTTTAATTTGTTTGGAGAGGACAAAACACTTCAGGTGTGGCTGGAGAATGACATGTCCCCAGCAAAAAAGACTAGAAAAGTAAAGAACAATGCTGGACCGACAGGGGCAATATTAAGGCACAAGTGACTTGAGGACACAGAGTCTGACCGGATTGAAGCGGACAGACACGAAAAAAACACCAAGAAAAACACAACATGAGCGATCGACCTGCTAAAAGACTGCTTAGTGGAGACAAAACTGGAGACAGATTTTTTAATGTATGATGCTGAACGCAGAAATCATCTGCATGCAGGACTTTTATCCATCAGTACAAAATAATAGAAACCAAACTCTGTCTCCAGCTACGTCTCTCTCAGGTCTGGGATATCCTGTCACATCTCCACATTTGACATGATTACACTAAATAACTGTAAAGAATCTACAAAGAATCTACAGGATGAAATTTCTCATTGCAATTTTTTGACATACACTTGTTTTGTATTCATTCAATAGAATACCATTGCGGGTGTCTGTCTATGTAGATGGAGTCCTTATTTCAATACAGTCAATCAAATCTTCCATAAAGCAATAGCATCAGCAGTATATATACTGTTCGAGCTATTGTAGATAATTTAGTACTAATTCAACAATACAGTTCATATAATGTTCCTAATGAGTGTCTCTGGTGTGCATCCTATGATAGAGACTTTATAGTCTCTAACCATCCAATCAAACCAACTCCCACAAAGCTACTGTAAACTGTACAGTATTTTCCTGTAGCTAATTAGCTCACAATGCATTCAATATTAAGGGCTCCCTTAAGTACTATTCAAACCCATTTTCCCAGCCAGTCTGAGTGGAAAGCTGAGTCATTAGCCCAGGCCTGTGTGCCAATGGTTTCAAATGTAACAGTCGGCGGGGGGCCTCGTCGGTCTAATTCCACAGCATTATCCCAACTGTTTTCACAACACTGATCAGATTATAGCTCAGCGGGGGCCTCTTACAGTATGGTACACACAACTTAGTCCCTTGGGTGGATTTCATATTTACTTGTTGAGGGGAAAATGGTACCCTGAAGTCTATACCAAACAAGACCATACACTGGCTCAACAGGCAGGTTTCTTTTATCAGACTGATTAAAAATAGGAATTAAAACATGTCCAGGAATATAGAGATGTGTAGACCAGTTGAACAGCTGATCTGTGCATCCATTGTTACTGTCTGTCCGTCCAGTCCTTTCATCCAGACTAAGACATCTGAACAACTATCAGCACAATTGCCAAGAGTCCCAAGAGAATGAAGCCCACTGATTTAGGTGACATCTCCATTAGTGCCATCATCAGGTCACAATTTCCATTTGCAAACCAGAAATATCCAAAAATGTAAGACTGATCAGCATGAAGTTTACAGGGCACATGCAAGCTCTCCTTTGGA
Organism: Chelmon rostratus; assembly: GCF_017976325.1. NCBI lineage: Eukaryota > Metazoa > Chordata > Actinopteri > Chaetodontiformes > Chaetodontidae > Chelmon > Chelmon rostratus. The sequence goes on from NC_055664.1 coordinate 2,596,808, forward strand.
CAGAGCAAATGCAAAACTGTTGAATTTGCACATACGTACTGTAGGGTAGTGCATGTGCTTTAAAGTACTTATGAGTTACAAATGTGACATGCCGATTTTTCTAACTAATAAAACAAAAATAAAACCCAATGCATAATAAATCATAGCTTTCCATTCCTTTAATGATCTGAATGCCTTTCCTCTTTCTCTGTCCTCAAGTCAAATGTCATATGAAGTGAGGTTATTTCTGCAACTGCGCCAGTTTGGTATCTTGGTTACTCGCCGTGCACCCCAGTGGGAGGAAAGGTGTGGTAGAGGGTGTAGCGATGCCAATCCAGTTGCACACTGCAAGCTCATCACACCTGTGTTCCATAATATTTTGGTCACGTTATTTGGTGAAGGCACACCCACATAAACCTCTCGAAAATCACACAAACACTTTGTTTTGTCCATCTTTCCACTTTCCAACCAGCTGGCACGGGTTTGATGATTTGTTTTAGAGTAAAGATTAATGAGTTACTGTCACCAGTTTTGTAATCCAGAGCAGTTAGTGTGTCTCCTAACGGCCTTTCCTTCACACTGCTGCCTGTCTTTTCAACAACATGTTGAAGGCAGCTGCATTGAAAGAAGTTCACACAGTCAAACGAGAGACAGTTTGAACTTTTCTCTCCACTAATAACTCTCCAGGACCATCCGGGGCCAGTCTCCATGTGTGGTAACAGGGGCAGTGACTGCATGGAGTGCCGCCACAGTGTCTCTGCATTTTAAATTACAATACAAGCAGACATATGGCTGTGAGAGGCATATGATATGATTGAGGTTGTTTGCAGTCCCAGAAACAAAAGTTTTATTTAATTTATATGTGGATCAAGAATGGGGATGGACATGCTTAACTAGCTGGCCAGCTACCCAGCTATATCCATGAAAAACAGCAACAGAATAATCCAGCAAAAAACAACAACAAGCATGGATGAGGTGGACGCAGCTGGAGGCCCTCAGGTTTTTATATGCTGACTTACACAAATGTAATGGTAATGTAATTTGATCAGCTAACATGAACATGATGTCAGGCTAAATGAAACAACTGAAATCACAATGGTAATTCAGTCTCAGTCTATGAACATCTTAGCCTCTATGAGCCAGTTGCAGGCTTTAACACGTATTTGAAAACAGTTTCAAAGGTTCACCATTTTAGCCGCATAGTCATAGTTTATTTACTTGATGTCTTACTTAAAGCACATTAAATAATGTGTGCCCTCTACTGATCTGTCAGCAGTGGGAGAGTTTTGCTCCAAAATAGAAAATGGCCTTGAAAGTGAAAGCCAGAGTTCCCAGCACCTGGCCAAGTAATCGTTGAGTCATCGGAATTGATCAATAACGCCATCAAGCTCCTGCAAATATATTAGGGTCATCATGTGCTACGGGGCAGGAAAAATCGTATTCATTGCCCTTTTAAGCTTTACGTTCTGACAGCAGAAGTCTGGAGTGAGTTGACTGCCTTGACCTGGTCCAACACTGGTCAATAACAGCTTTCCTACATGTTCATTTAATACTTCATCACTGAATAGAGCAGGAAGGGGACAGGAATGTAAAGGGGCTAGCGATGTCAACAAACACTTTAATGTACTTTATAAATACAACCAATATGAAGTCTGGTGCAAAATGGCAAAACGGAAACTTGTTGTACTTTGTTGTACTTTGAGTTTGTGGTAACAACATGGAGAGGTTTGGGCAAGATAACAGGGGGTTATCATCATAGTTCCAGAATATTCTTAACAACAAAAGCTACTTTACACTCTCTACACAAGTACACAACAATTTTATCAATCAGAAGAGGAAACTGTATCTGGTGACTTTCAAAAAGGTTAAAGCATAAGCACGGTTGGCTTAACAGGGTAGCATTCCTGTGGTCCAACTATTCCAACATCAAAAAACTGGACAAGCTGTGTAAAAGACCAGATCTGTTCAGTTTTAGTGAACAGTTTTCATTCTTTAACTTAGCTTTGATGCCAGTGTTGTAAGCAAAACCAACTTCCCATTGTATTTTTCATGTGTATACATTCAGCTTTAAAGACTGTCCAGCTGCTGTACTCTTTACTAAAGCGTTCCTCAGCCCCAAATCTTTCACCTTCAGAAGGACAAGATGGACTATGGCTTTCTTGAGTATTGGATATTGGCCAGTCAGTCTGTAAATGTGGCAGTTAGTTGACTTTTGTAAATTGACTCTTCATTTAAAGGTATTTAAACATCCAACAGTTCGCCCACCATTAACTGAGTGTGGTGGCTCACACTCAGTTAATTTTTGTATCTTTGATAAACATTATTTCCAAAAAAATACATTTTCTAATATATGGTGTTTCCTAATATACACAAAGCACACGACTTCACAGGTTTGCCTCCTGTCTCCTCCAAATACTTAGGGTTAGGCAACAGAAACATTTGTAAAAAATATAACACTGCAAAGGGGTCCCTCATAGTCACTGTTGTTGAAGAAATCGAATCCTTGTAGCATTTTTGTTGCCTTAGTGTTGCACAGTATATAGTTTTTCGTCAGGAAAGTGGTCAGCTAGAACAGAGCTGAATAGTTAATATTCAAGTTGCAATTCAGCATAAAATATCAATCAAAATCTTTAAAAATGTCAAATATTAATACCGATGTTGGCCTATTTCACGAAAGAATTCTGCTTTACTCGAAACGATTCAATCTTGTTTCACCTTCATTTTGTCATGAGCACTTTTCCATTAATTCCAATGAGGACTGGTGTGTGACTGGTAGCAGCAGTATTAATAATAGCATTTCAGCAATAAGGAATATATCACACTGTCAGCTTGGTTCAGTCCTCACAGTTTCCTTTGTTGTTCTTACACTCTATGCCAGTGTTTCTAATTGCATGGCTGTGATTGGCATAAATGGAGCCAAATCCTGCACATTTGTATATTTCAGTGGTTGTTAGTGTGATGGGACAAGGTGTGAAAGACAGTCTCAGCCGGTTTGTTGTTGTAATTTAACACCTTCTCAGTGCTCTCACTGCACTGATGGGTTTCAGCCTGGATTTGAAGGATGTGAGGACATGGATTAGACCAGTAAATTACACAGCAGATACTCAGAGCCAATATTGCCACTTTTATTGAAAACCTGGATACAACTAATATTGCATTCTGGGTTTCAATGGAATATTTTAGTCTCCCTTGATAGTGTAAATGCTGCATTATAGGGATGGATCAAATTCTCGGGGGGGCGGACACACTGAATAAGTGGAACAGTGTACAGTTTTTGCCAGAATGGTAAAACTTAAAAGAAAGCAGGATATTGACAGGTCACTGTCATTGCTGTGTTTTGCCTATGCAGTACAGCTATAGTAGAGCCTAACTGACTGACAGAACAGTGTCCTACTGTTTCATTTCAGTACATAAGGAGCTGCTGAACAAGGACAGTACAATTATTATACAGAGCTTTGAAAAAAGGCTGACAATCTGAATCCATGCTTTTGTTGAATTATCTAAAATAATATTTTTGCTTTATTATGTTTTATTCTTTGATTTGGTTCATGTTTTATGTCTAGTTATTTATCTTTGTGATCCATACCTGATGTTTTTTTTTTTATCCAAGCTCATTTTTAATCACTCCCTTGAGCAGCTTTTTTAACATTCTTTGTACAGAATATTACTTAGTAAACTGATTGAAGCAGATGGTTTATGACCTCAGTACTAACTGAAATAAAAAGACAAAAGAGTTAAAATATTAATTTTCATTTCTCAGAACCTGCCAGAATGTAGGCTAAGGAAGAAGTACAACACTTTAACAAAAATCAATCATATTCTCAAAAAAAGGTGATCCTATGCTATAGTATATTAATTTCTGCACAGTTTAAGAAGGCTCCCTAAACCTAACCAAACTACAGCAGATAACAGCAGCAGATAACTGCAAATGAAAATGAAACTCAAAATAATAAGTGAACTATGTCTGAAAATAACAAACTAGTCCAACCAGGTGAAAGTCCTTTGCTTGACCCATTCATCCACCATGACCTGTTCCCAGTGTGGACTTTGATGGTTTTTGGTCAGTTGAAATGATGGTCCCAGAGCAACATTAATTATGATGTGCTAGGAACACTAGAAACAAAACTAGAACATCACAAAAACATGATTGGTCAGTTGCAATGATGGTCCTGGAGCAACATTAATTACATGCATGCCTAACCCGGCGGGAGAAGAGGTTAAAGTCTGAACAAGACACCTCTCCTCTGCTCTGCTTTCCCCGCCCCATCTTCTCGCTCTGCCAATAGGAAGAGAACCAGGAAGAGGAAGTTTAGATAAGGTGGGGGTGTGGCCAGCTAGAGTCTCTCTTTGGGACCATGCGGCCTGTTCAGGTGAGTTTGCGTTGTAAGATACAGAGTTGGCTTGTTTTTTGATCTTTTTGGTTGTTTTCCTGTTTTGTTTGCTTCTTGAAGGAAATGTTAGGGTTTGTTTTCCTGCTCTGTTTGCTTTTTGAAGGAAATGGTAGGGTTTGTTGCTTCTTGAAGGAAATGTTAGAAGAGGCTGTTAAATCTAGTCTGTGGTTTAGGCCTCCACCTTCAGCACCCTCTAAATTTTCCACCCCCTACCCGAACAAGGGTCTGTATCCAATCCCTACTTTCATCTTTTGACTCTACCTCTTTATTTTCTACCCCCTACCCGAACCAGGGTTTGTATTCCCACCCCACTTTTTTTTTTTGGTGGAGTTGGTGAGAGGCAGGTGTAGATGATGGTAGTGTGGCAATCGTCAGTTACATGTGGCATCTAGGCCTGTGGTAGCATTGTAGCAGCTAACAATAGCTAAAGCGGTGAGAGTATGATAGTATCTTAGCAGTTAGTATTGGTAGCTAGCAATTAACATTAACAGTATAGGTGAATCTAGCTTTATTGTCTTCTTCTGTTCCTCTTAGCAGGTAGCGGTTAGCACGTAACATTAGCTAAATGGTAGCATCGGAACTGTATTGTCTTCTTCTGTTCTTCTTAGCGGTTAGCATTAGCATTATAAAATAGTTAAATGGTAGCATCGGTACTGGCCACTACCTGGAGCATCTCTGGGTCAGTTGAACGTGGCGGTGCTGTTTGGATTGTGTAGGAGGGGGGGTGACTCTGGGACGCCGGAGTTCACTGCCTAACCTCCTGGAGGTGTAGTGGGACTAAGTAGGCGAAACACTGTTGAAGACCCCCAGAGACGTGTTAGGAATCACTGCTCTTTGGCAGGTATAGAGGCAGATTAGAGCTCCAAGGTTCTTCACTGAGAATGAATCCTCTTTTTGAGCACAAGTATCTTGTGTTTAAATTAACTGTTGTAGGGACAACACCAACACAGAGTGAAGAATGCCGTATCCACCAGGACGATGCTGAGTTTATCTGACAACAAACCCTGCATTACTCCTGACATAAAGGCTCTCCTCAAGGAGAAAAGAGGGTCTTTAGGTCAAGAAACAACGAGGAAGTGACGAATGTGTAGGCAGAGCCAAGAAGGAGAATCAGAAGGGAAAGAAATGCTGCAGGAGGAAGATGGAGAATCAGCTAGATCTGTAGGGTCCTTAAAACCATCTCTGGCTACAAGGAACCCAACTCCCAGCCTGTGAAGGACCGAAACTTTAATCACGGATCTACCCTCTTTCCACTATCTTTCACCCCACCCTTCCATAACCAGCACACATTCCCCTTGCCCTAATCTGTCCCTCACCACAAACCAGGTGAGGATCTCAAGAGGGTCAAGGCAAGGATAGCATCAGAACAATGATTCTCAAGTCCTGTGCAGACCAGTTGTATGAGATAGTTGAGCACATCATCAACCTAAGCCTGAAGCTTTGGAGAGTGCCACAGCTTGGGAAAACATAATGTGTTAGTCCACACCTCAAGGACCTCAAAAACTACAGGCCAGTGGTACTGACATCACACCTGATGAAGACCCTGGAGAGGCTGCTCCTTGTAGGGCTGTCAGTGGAGCCGCTACACTTCACCTATCAGCCTGGCATTGGGGTGGATGACGCTGTCATGCACTTCCTGCATAGATCCCTCTCTCACCTTGAAAAGGCTGGGAGCAGTGTGAGAATCATGTTCTTGGATTTATCCAGTGCTTTCAATAGCATGCAGTTCATGCTTCTGAAGGACAAGTTGGTGTGCACAGGGGTAGACCACCATCTCACAACATGGATCATGGAGTACCTCACCAACTGACTGCAGATACTGATCTGGCCAGCGGTAAGCTGGTGCTGGTAACTGAGAGGCTGGTGGTGGGGAATGACGAGATGATTATTAATTCGACCAAGGTTGTAACATCTAACTTAACAACCCACTGGATCAGCTCCTGGCTCAGCTGATAACTAGCATGACGAGGCCAGGTAGACTAGCTTCAGCTGTGTCCTTGCCAAGTGCATCCACTGATCTGGCAAATGATAAGGCAACGTCGCGAGGCCAGAGGTGGAAAATGAGAGACCGTCAATTCATTTGACCAAGCTGGTAACTCATGTGAGTAGCCTAGCAGCCTGCTGCTGAAGCTAGGGTAGCTGATTTAACTGCTTTCTTTTTTTTGTATTTAATTGGCAGAAAAAGTCAGTTTCCTAAGAATTTCTGAATCAGCTAACAACACAGTTGGTAGATAATTGCAGGCACCTCCTATGAGTCAAGATTCAAGATTTCTTTATTGTTACTTCTCAGTTATACAAGTATGAGCGAGTGTAATTCTTCAGCAGCAGTAACAATAAAACAGTACAGGTTTTAAAATGGTGCTTAATAGACGTATAGTAATATAAACAATAAAAAATATCAGCAAGTAAAAGTAAAAATAATGTGCAGTTAAATGTGCAGTTTGCTGTGTGTATAAATATGCAGATGTTCGTGTTTGTATGCCGCTGATGTGTGAGTCACAGACAGACAGGTGACAGGCCTTTAGTGTCCTTTGTTCATAAACCTGGTTGCCTGATGAAAAAAGCTGTTCTGGAGTCTGCTTGTTTGGGTCTTGAGGTTGCAGAGCCTCTTGCCTCAGTTGAAGCAGTCAGTGTTGGGGTGGCTACATAACTATGGCGTAAATAATTGTTGAATTATAATGAAATAGATAATAATAGAAATGTACAGGATAAATGCCAGAGTAATTGCACAGTTGAGTAACTGCTCAACTGAATTATTTAATAATGGCACTGAGCTGATAAAACAGTTAAAAAATTGCAAAACATAATTATCAATGAAATAATACTTTTGTGATGGCAAGTAGTCTAAAATGACATTATCTTGGATGTTGTGTGGTCTGAAATGTAGAGTAGCATATTTTGAAGTCCAAATATTTTGCACATGTGCACGTTCAAAGCAGGAATGTCGCACATAAATTACAAAAGGAAGAAAATGACCAGCCAAATCAGTCGCTAATCTACGTAACCTCGTTACCAGCTTTGGAAAGCTAATGACCTGCTGAACCGTTGGGTTGCTAGGCTACGTCCATTAGTTACCACCTTGCTCTAATGCATGGACAGCCTCTCATTTCCCACCGCTGGCCTCTCTGTCACCAGCATCAGCATCATTGGCCAGTTCAGTAACAATCAACACTGTTCCCAGCAGGCCACACAGACCAGCCCTGACAAATTCACTTGTGAAGTTAGTTAATGTCAGTGAATGTTTCACTTCTTTTATTGTGAATGTATTTATCATGTGTTGCTTTTTTTTTTACTAACGCTTCTTACTATGACACTACCCCCTTTGCTACTGTAACACAGCAAATTTCCCTGCTGTGGGATTAATAAAGGATTATCTTATTTTATCTTATCTTCCTTCTCAAGCCTCCCCACCTCTCTTGCTCTTGCTTTATATGCACTGCTCTCTCCTTTGTGAGCTGCCTGGGCTGTATTTCTAGTGTCTCCTTCAGACTGCTGCTTTGCATGCTCAGCGACGGCCGATCGATATCCCGCCCTCTGTGTCTGGTGAGGCAGGCGTCACTGCTGAAATAACAACCGCTCGGCCTGTTTGTATAGGGCAGTCTCTCAACTCGTCCAGGGTACTCAGGGAAGTCAATGCAAAACAATCATTTACAACAACACGGCCGGCAGAGAGCACCGAAGTGGTGGAGCTCATTCATGTAAGAGAATAGATGTTTGACTGATGTCTAGGTGGCCTTTAAAGAACAAGAAATGTATGGTAAATGATTTGGATTGATAAGTTTGGCATGACATTCTGTATGATACAAGAAAACACTGCATATCACAGCTGAGGAAGGGACACACTGAGTCTCACCCTGGGACAGACAAGAGCCCGCTGGGATGGTTTCACTGTTCCAGCACTTATTCAGATAATACAACAACATACTTCTGATAATGCAGCCCAGATGCCAGAGCCCCAAACGCAGGTGCTCAGTGGGCTAGTGTTAATTGCTGCTAATTGGTGTAGCAACACATCAAGGCATATGTGGTCTCTGTGTATTACGGTGAGAACAGAGGGGATTGTCAAGTGTTTCAATGCTAGGACTTCATAAGATTATCCAGGAGCTCTGTGTTCTGTTATGCTGGACAAAAGAACAGACTGCTACCAGTATTCTTTATTCCATTCACAGAGAATAAGACATTTGATAGAATAAAGGGGACATTAGTCTTTTCTTTTACCTGCAGAATCATGTCTTTCTCTGTATTTGAATGAAATTGGTCTGCCTGTATGAGGGGAAAAACAGCTGCTTATGTTATAGCATTTCAGCGGTTGACTAGTGGTTTTGTGGTGGTTATGGATGTGATTTTGATCAAAGAATCAAAAGAGTTGAGGAGAATGGCTTCATCCATATCAGAACTCACTCATGAATGTTGACTGTGGTCTGAAAAGTCAAAATGAAAAGAAAGGCAGATGTATTAATCTCACTGTAGGACACTAGAGGACTGCAGGTTTAATGAGTCTCCTTACTAGTAATCTCACGTGAGGAGACATTCAGATTACTTTGTCACACTAGTAAGGATAATAGTTTGGGAAAGTTGTTAAAATAAGTGGAATGAGAAAGAGAATAAAGGCTTGTCTAGACAGGAGGCATTTCAGCTGCATTATTCAGTCATCCGTCTCATGCATGTCTGACGGAACAGATACACTCCATTTAAATCAATTCAGCTACGCAGGGCGTGTAACACCCGTGTTTTAAACTGCAACCCAAGTCTATTTTCTCTTGTTTTATGCATGTAACCACGCTGATTGTTTATTGGGCTCTGAGCAGTGCCAAAACACGGGTGACCTCCACTCAATATGTCCTGAACACATCGCGTTTAGATGTGTGGAATGTAAGTCGTGGTGGTTGAGGGCAATTATTTCTTCAATTTTTCACCTCAGTTTTAAAAATGTGAAAAGTATCAATCTATAAATATCTTATTGATATATCTAGATATCTCAACAACATAATAATAGTTAAATAGCTGCTTGATTATCTAAATCACTTTGAGGGTAAGACTATGGTAGGTCAATGCTAAACCAAGACTTTGGTCTGTGAACTGTGATAGATTGGTTAGGACAGTTTTATTATAATCAACAGGAATGATGGTTGAAAGTACAAGAACAAGATCCAAGCTGTCGGAAATCAGAATTATTCTTTTGACATCTCTTGCTTTGTACCAGGACCAGACTGCACACTATCAACCAGGTAATGGCCCAACCTGACAGACACCCACATGAGCATCAGTCAGGTCCCTTGTAATCTGTCCACCGACTTCAAACAGACTAGTATGTCCCATTTTTTCTGTCTCCTCTCACCTAGGTTGACAGCCTTTACGACACAGCGGCAAACATGGCAAAATGAAAAGGGAACAAACATGTTATTTCTTTTGAATTACTCCAGGCTCACGTTCATTCATAAAACTGTGATTACATACATAAACATTTGTTGTTGATGCTGTGAGGTGGAACAGAGAAGTCAGCCCCTGGCATCTCACCAATCACTTTTCTTATGAAATTCAAGTTGTGCAATTGCTGTGATTGGTTGGCGTCTCCAGCCAAGTCACGGCAAAAACTGATGACTTGGTAGCCTAATCTGACACCGTGGCTGTCTGTGAAGGCAGAAATATTGTGTAGTCTTATTCCACCATCAGGTCCAATCAGGCTCGAGTCCTTATGAGATCACAGGATCAGGTACTTTAACACATGGCTTACTCTACCACATCGCAGACATGTGTTATATGGAGACTGTTTGGCTTATGATTTACACATCAGCCACTGGAGCTTCTAGCCAGCCAGTGTGACCTGCTTACATGATCATTTGTGTCCTGCACAGATGTACACAGGTATTTCACATCAGCAGGTATTTGCTCTTTGCTAGTAATCATGGCCATATTACTGAGAGAGTAATTCTACCGTGGTTTTCTCTCCATACTGGACCGGAGCTGCCAGTGTGTCCTACCGCAGAGTGGCAAAATAGATGCATCACATCCTTTTGTTGCTGCAATGAATCAACAATACAAGATATTCACAGCGTGGTACAGAAAGAATCCAGGGTTGAAATCAGAATGAGATGGGCAGTGCTGTAGAAATAAATCCAACTTCATACGAACTCTGTCGTTTGATCTTAATGATAGCCATTCTATTGGCGGCATTCACAATTATTTCCACTTCCTGCAACCTACTCCAGCTCGCCTGGCTGCAGGCCTGGGTGCCTAGCTGCAGAATACAACTTCTTTAAAGAGCTTGAAGGGGTCTCGGAGACGGAGTGAAGCAACAGCAACAGAGGAATAGAAGAGGAGTCGGTAGAGGAAGAGATAGAGGAGTGGGAGGAGGAGGAGGGGAGCTCGACAAGATGAAAGAAACAGCTGTATACAAATGACAGGCTTCTGTGCCCAACCACCACCAACACCACCACCCATCTCCCCCCACCTGCGGTGATGTTGCCCTGTGCGGTCATCGAACAGCTTCAAAGAGCCAGGCAGGCGAGACGAGGCAAGGCGAGCGGGCCGAATCCTCAAAGAGACAGCCTCCCTCTCCTCCTCCGCTAACACCACGGCCTCCGACACACGAGCGCAATCTGCCTTGCCCACACTGCACCCCACCCCCACCGTCAAGAGTCAGGAGAAGAAATAGAGGAGGAGGAGGAGGAGGAGGAGGAGGGAATGGTGTGACTTTATCACAGCCATATACTCAGTAGAAGTGACAAGCTCTGATGTGAGGTGAGACCAACAAGTGTGTACAGTGTATGCTGTTTTCCTCCTTTAATTTTTTACATTGTATGAAGAAACTCACAAGCACAAACCTGATATAATCAGCATGAAGAATATATTGTTTAAATTAGTTTTTTTTATTAAATGTAACTACTGAATTTATTGGCTGTTTATGAGAGCTATGAAGGAACATCAGATGAGATGAGATGAAACATACCACTGTTCTTGTATTTGAATTTCCAACAATCAATCAATTCCTACAATACTTTACAATGACATTTTTCAAAGCATGCTGTGGTGTTTCACTTTTTTTTCATTGGCTTCTTCTCTACGACATGATAATTAACCTGTGCACACTTAAATCTTAACTTAAAGCTACATTAATGCATTTTTTTTGGTCACTTCGGGCAGCAAAACAAACTGAAAACACAACAATGGCATGTACCACCTAGATAAGTTTCACGGCTAACAGCTTACAAAACGATGGATGTGAGTACAATAGTTGCTCTCCTCATATTTCTGTTTTGATCTCCACCAACTCCTGAGAAAAATATCTGGCCCTTTAGCAGGTAAGATGCTCTATATGTTCACCATCTAGTCGCTAGCCATTTCTGTCTGCTGTTTAGTGATGGGCAGGTGGCACGGAGTGGGTTTATCACAGCTTTTCTGCTCTGCACTGCCGCTACTGCTGGAAACAAGGTGCAAAAAGAGGCTAAAAAGAGTTTGTTAATCTGTCACACTGAACATCATATCTGCTTTTATTGCTGTTAAAGTTACACGGTTGTTGCAATTGTAAATCGCTTTCATCAGAAACACCTGCACTGTACAACTGATAATGACACACAAGAATGATGCTCACTGTCACAGAAATGAATAGAAGCAAATTCCTACCTGACAGGAAAGGAAAACACACGTTGTTCCAAAGGTCAGGGATAAACTTTCAGTCTCAACTTTTATAATGAAAATTTATGTACAACTCCAACTTCTCAGTGGGAACGTGGAAATCATTTTAGGCTCTACAACAGCTGAAAATGGACCTTGTAAGATTCATTTGTATGCTTTATAGACAGAGTACTGCAGTAATGGAAAGTATTTGAGATGTGTAGTGCAGTAGCTCAGCTGTCCTGTAGCCGGCAGTAACAGTATCTATGTCAATTATCATTTATACCAGCTGTCTCGTTTTCTTTGGTCTCCACATCCTGACATGACGGGTGAAAATACAGAATACTTGTGCTTGTCATCACATTGATGATGGTAAATACAGGTGCATATACTTCACCATAGTCATTGTTCCAAAAATGTGATGATTTCTCAGAGACCACGAGGACAACCTTTCATTACAAACAAAACTTGAATTCTGACAGATTGCAAAAAACGCAGTGTAAGAAGACAATACAGTACCCAATTTGTTCCGAACTATGACTCGCTATGGGTAGGTGACAGTTTCAGTCCAAAGCTGTCAGTGTCAGCCTCTCAAAGACTCATATGAATTCAGTGCTGCTGTGTTGCGGGGAGAGCTAGCATTGGTGTATGTGTGGCAGACAAGGAAAGAAACTGATGAGGAACAAATGCCAATTTGGCTGTGAAACAGACCAACCTGAAACTCCCCCCTCCCGTTCCCCTCCACCATACCTAACTATCTTGATCAGGAATGACAGTGCTTGGGCCCAGGCCAGGGCCTTTTCAGCACAGACACATGATGGATATGGACATGCTTTTCCAAAGAAAAACGGGGCAGGGTAATCAGCGAAAGCCATTTTGTTTGTTGTCTTTTTTTTTTAGATTTATTTCAGGACATCGTATCAGGATCCCATCCTCTCTTTTACCATGCCACCTGAACCTCCTCAGCCTGGATGATGGAGGAAAAGGTATTTTGATTTGAGGATGTCATCATCGAGAAGAGAAGCTGGATAGATGAGCTCATACTACCACCTTCAAACACACACACACACACACACACACACACATATACTGTACACATGCATGCACACACATGAACACCAACCCCTCGCTCACTGAGTCCCACCCTTTACTGGCCTGGGCTGGTAAATAAGGCCGGGTGTGTGAGAATCTCATTACCACAACACAAAGCAGAATTTCCTCTGAGGATTGGTGTGTGTGTGTGTGTGTGTGTGTGTGTGTGTGTGTGTGTGTGTGCGTGTGTGCGTACGTGTGTGCGCGTGTGAAAGAGAGAAAGAAAGAGAGAGAGAAAAAGAGTGAGACAGTGCTTGTGTATGCAAAAGTGAAAGAGAGCGAATGTGTGGGCATGGCTATCTCTAAGTGTGTCTGTATATATATATATATGTATATATATATATGTGTGTGTGCGAGTGTGCGTGTGTGTGCGTGTGAGTGTTAGGCAAGCTCAATCAGCAGCAGGCTGATGGGGAGGGAGAGTGAGGCAGCTGGGGCCTCCTGCCCAGGCCTTCAATTTCCCTTCCAGTCCAGTCACTGGAGTGTGTAATTACTATGGGGCCGGCCTGGGGGCTGGCATGGAAGTGCAAGCGCACACACACACACACACACACACACACACACACACGCCATCCCTCAGTATCCACCCTACCGCAACTACTACCACCCCCCAAGTCACGCACTTCCAACTAATAGCCCCCACACACCCATGATCTCCACGCTCACACACACATATACACACACTCACACACACAGTTAAGAAACATGTCAGCCTCCCTCCCCTGGCCTGTAGTTCATCCTGATGCCCCGTGTTGCCCTGGGGTGGCTGAGCATCTATGATCCGCGACTGAGAGCACACTATGAAATCCCTCTCAGCTCTCACTTCACAGACACGCTGGAAAGTATCCACTCCTCTGCCATGACACAAAGTATAGATTTCTTATTAATCTACACTATATTTCTTCTTGGGATTTGCCGCCAAGTCTGTTGTGTTAGCTGTAGCACTGAAAAGGTGTTTTTGTAATTTGTAAGTCCAGCCATCTCAGAAATCTGCAGAATTTTCTGAAGTGATCAATTCAACTTGTCCAGAACTGTCCTTGACCCCATTTACACCCGGCATTAACAGGATCTGTTTTTCTCATCTGGATCAGGAAAAACATATGCAGGTGTAAATGCACACAGAACACACTGAATGCAGTCGGACTGTCCAGAAGACGTTTGGACACGGCCCACTTTGCAATGTGATCGGACCTCAACTGAGTGTCAATGCCCACACAGCATAACCACGTTCTTAAGAAAAAAGTCAAGACCTAACTCCACCACCTAGCTAGTAAGTATTCCCTCCCAAAAAGTCATCTAGAAATGAATTAAGCATGTCCATAACATTGCTTCCTTGACCTGGTTTGGAGTCTGCCAGCCCCACCAAACTATTTTTCATAAAAAAGATTAGATCACAGTTCAAGCACAATGGAGAAATCATGCTTGTTAATACAATAAATAAATAAATAAATAAAAATAATAATACCAGGTGTAAACGCAAAGGCTTGTGGACCAGATATGATCCAGATGACATATGTAGATTCAGATCATACATTAATACCAGGTGAAAACTGGGGTCCTAGTTTAATACAGAAGTAATGGGTTCTGGGATTCCCTGAGGTGGAAGCAAACCGTCACCGCCCCCCAAGTCAGCATTTAGTTTCAGTGCCCATGGCATGAAGCTGTAATTCAGGCATGGGGGATCAGATAGCCCTTGTCTCAAGTGTTTGACCTTCGACATACAGGACACTGATGATGAATATCTTTCTTGCATGGTGCAGAAAGTAGGTGGTCGGACAAAAGGTGGATACTCTCATGACAGATGGCTCACTGCAAAAGACCCTCCTAACCCTCACATCTAAATCAGTTATCTCATACCTAGTCTGTCATTTTTTTCCAAAATTGACCCATACGAACATTTTCTGATCTAGTACCCTTATCAGTGAGATAGCATTGTTTGTTGGTCCAAGTTGACCCAGATGATCAGGATTTGGGCATTTCCTGTTCTCCCATCTCTGTGGTAAGGTTTAGTGAAGACACCAGGCAACGTGATTAAGGTTAGGGAAACATCAATGTCATGGTTAAAGGAAACACACATGATCTCTACTGTGTTTTTTTTGTTTGTTTGTTTTTTGACTACTAACACCAGCACACTACTACACAGAGATTACTTCTTAACAATGAATCTCTTGTGATAGTGACATGATTGTGACAGAAGTCACAGTTATACAGTACGGTAGATGCCAATGTGTTTGTGCAGTATTTCAGGCTGACACATTGTATGGTCCTTTAGATGCCACTGCAGCTGCTCAGCCACATTCATTACACAGTACTTACATGTATGTTTGTGAGTGTGTGTGTGTGTGTATGTGTGTGTGGTGTGTGGGTGGATGTGTTTTTTGTTAGTCATTGTTTTTTTTTTTTCTAATTGGTTGCCAAATTCTTGTAAGCATGTCCTATTTTACCTAAACTGCTAAAGTTATTGAACCCATTGTGCAACTACAACAATGCTTCCTGCAACAGACCTGCAACATTTTAAATGATTTCAGCTATACATTTCTCCAGCTGGGAATTAATAAAGTTGATCTTATCTCATCTTATGCAGTAGATGATAGGATGACCACACACTTCAGTCATTTTATTGTGCCAGTATATTTTTGATCATACTTTTTCGAGGCATGTGCATTGAAAAGTTGGTGACACAATAAAATCTTTGGAGCTTGGTAAATACACTACACTACCATGACAAGCATCACCATCACTCACTGTGGTACTCCAGCTTATTCTGCATCTTCAGCGATTGTCAGTGGTCATCAGTCTGACAAAAAGAGACTTAGAAATTCAGTCCAGTTTTCATGATTGCATCTCGCTGATTATTCTGATGCATATGCAAAATCTAAAAAGCTCCTATCAATAAAATAACATATTTTGAGGATTGTGCCGCCTTGGTTCTCTGACTTGTTTCTCTAGTAGCACGTGTGAAGCTGCAGTTTCTAAATCCGTGGGTGGGATGCGTGCACTTGTTTCAGCACACTCAAAACAACAGGCAGACTTGAGAGAAGCTCTTTGATATGAGCACATTTTAATGGGACACACACTTACAACGTGTGCCTGACAGTATCTAACAGAGACACTGTGTGGTTTTGTTCATGTTTTAATGCTCTTACCCCTTGTGTGTAGCTTTTGTGTGTGCATGTGTGTGTGTGTATGTGTATGTTGTCGCCCTTGTCCTTCTCAGCGCAGCGGGAACACACACACACTCACCAGTGGGCCCTGGGACAGGCAGACAATTAAACAGGTCAGCATGGGGTAACCTCAGCCGGCCTGTGGGGGGCGGTAGACACGCAGCTGGAGGTAGCAGGACAGGCGAGAACAGCAACACCTCCGACGGACATGCTCTCTGTTTCACAGGCAGATACTGAGGGACACGCACACACGCTCGTACACTCACACATGCATCTAGTCAGCAGGACAGAAAGATGATTAAGAAGTTAGAGAGTGGAGGATAAGGACCACTTCTCCACACTGACCTCAACTTTGAACCTTTGAAATTACACAAAGAGAGCATTTCACACTTTCAACCAAAAATGTAGCAAAATATTAACAAGGAAAGTACTGAAAATTCAAAAGATGATTTTCCAAGAGGTTTCACTCTTACATATATTTCATAGAAACATAATGACACCTGATGTAGCAACTGAAGCTTTCTTAGAATTTACATCCAAATCAGTTTCAGAGTGATGCAATCGTGGCATTAAAATATATATTTAAATACATTTCACTGTGAGCATCATTCTGTCCTTTATGCTCTGTTGTTCTCTAACTCCTCTTGCTGAATGTTAATTTTACATCTTATCCTTTATCCCTTGCTCCACTGAGAGTGTATTTTTCCTCTGCAGAGATGTTACAACAATTAAGAAAACAGGTGCCTCACAGTGTCTGAACAAACTTCAGCCGTGGCTCCTCTGTGATAGAAGCAGATTAAAGCCTTTCTCTGTGTTTGCGTGGTAACTGATTGCCAAGGCAATGCTATTCTTGTTTGCTGTTGCAGCCGAGGCGGAATTACCTCGATTTTGTACAAAATAGTCAATTAAATTAACTGTGAAAGGCTATTTATTTTAACCCGGGGACACTTTTTTCCTCTTTTTCTCTCCTCTCATAGATGTGTAAGAAAAAAAAGCAGCAGAACAGGAGAAATTGGCAGGAGAACAAAGAGGGATTCAGTGGAAGTTTCAGAGCTGGAGTCATACTGCCATCAGGTGGACAAAGGCAAACACTGCAGGACTGTGTCTGAGTGTAAATGTATAAAAAGTACATCTGTGGTTTGTTTTCACTCACTAACTGCAACCATCTCTTCAAATTCATTATTGTTGTTGTTTTCATCAAAGCCAGTATTTGAACAGATTTCATCTTTATCTTCTTTTTATTGTGGTAGCCTACCAGTCACAGTATTTTAAATTCTGCTTTTGTAGCTTTGTCTGGTTTCTAACACCAGTGTAAGACATCATTTACACCTGGTGTTAACACACAATAAATACGTCATCGAGATAATGACATCTAATCACAGGCAAAAAGGGTTTTCCCAACAGTGTGCAGCTGAATCAGGTGGTCTCAGATCAAGGACAAACCTCAGGTGGAAAAAGGATTAATTTGTGGCCTTTAATAGTGGAACCAGCATTTCAACACTACTGTTTCAACTGTTCACTGTGTCACTGTTACTGTCAAAATGGACAAAGACAAAAGTCTAACACACACTGATATATTCAGCTGTCCTGTTGTCATTGGACAGTAGGTTGAACAGAATTTCAGACGTATTGGATAATGGACCAAAACAGGGGTTACCAGAGCCAATCACATCAGAATTAAAACAACACATATGATTTAAGATAAAAAAAGAAGAAGAATTAATCAGAAGATGCATGACGACTTCAGTTCTCCATTGCAGCTCATTGTGGGTCTTTGCATTTACACCTAGTTATAATAAATGTTCCTGTTTTCTCAATTCTACCTGTATTGGGATCTGATCTCAATATGCAAATTAGGCAGGCAGAGCTGTCAACAAACAGGGCGGGTCTCAGAAGGTAAACGCTGCTGCTATATGGGCTCTACTCATCCCTTTGCTGACAAAGCCATGAGGTGGAGTGAGGTGAGCTTTAAACTTTTTTTTCTCTGTGATCAAACAAGCAGCTGGCTGAGATCTGATCTGATCAGAGTGTGACCTCCAGATGCAGTCTGGTCGTTGTATTCCTCAAGCAATTAGTTGATGTGCATTTTCTATACATTTGGCCAAAGTAAAAATCTCTTCTTTAAGAAGTGAACTTAACAAATCAAGAACACGTAAACAGTGGTCTCCAGGAATGTCTTTATATCTGCCTGCTTCAATTTACATGCATTTTCCTTGTCCAGATGAGATATCCAGATCCGCATCACAAGTTAATACAATGTGTAAATAGTGTATGAAAGAAGATACAACCCAATGATGTTTGTTAGCACAGCTCAACAAGAAGGGGATTTATCTTATAACAGATGCATCCAAACACCAACTGACATCCAAATGAAAACAAATAGACAAAAACACAATGCAGCAACAGAAACATAAGGGTTTGCACACACGCATGCGCACTCTGCTGTCTAGTTAAATGAGGCATGCTGTGATACACTGTTGTGGAATGTGCATGACAGTAAGACAGAGAGAATAATTGTGACTGCGAGATAGAGCAAATGATGTGTTGGAGGGAAGTAAACAATGCCAGTTCCTGTGATAGACTGCAGAACACTTTCCGTCTCATTGACTTTGAATAATTTTGCACATCAAATGAAAAGTAATTACATCACAGCAACTGATGTTGGATGTTTTCCTGTATTTATGTGTGTACAGGAAGATGAGTGTTTATATTGGTCAGTGATTTCATTTAGCCTCTTCTGATGTTATATACAAACAGCACATTCTATACTGAAGACCATTTTACAATGTTCTGCCTGTCATCACGCAAGCACACAGGATAAGCAACACGTTCTATATCTCCTCAAAATCACACATTTGTGTAAAATTGGAACATAACTCAAATAGTTTTAATTCTTTTTTGTAGGCAGCGACAAAAAAAAAGTCTGAATGATGTTGCAGACTTGTCTGAAGCTGCTGAAACATGACCCTGCTGTATTATTTTCTCAGCATGCCGTCAGAATTGCATGCATATATATTTTTTTATTGTACACATTGTGACCTAATGTTTTTGTTGGATCACTACAGCTGAATTAATCACTATTTGGTTTTAACGATGGATCAGATCACTGTTTGAAATGAAAGGAGTTGCTCAAAGTGATGAAACCCACATGTAAAACAAACAGCAGTTCCAAGAAAATCAAGACAAATGGTACAGTCTATAGGAGGAAGTAGTCTCTCTGTACAGTAAAAGCAAACTGTCAGACACTGCCCCTGCTGATAGTTATGAGATATGTTTGCCACAGGCTGTGGCTACATACCCCAGATGTACATCTTTCTGTGACCACGGTGACCTTTCATTGCTTTCTGATTTTGACCATCTCTTTGTTCAGATTTAGATTTATGACTACAGACTCCGGCTTCATCCACCTGTCTCCCTCTGTGCATCTTCTTACAAAGCTGATATCCATCAGTGTCTTGACACTGACATGACCCCTCACAGAGACCCAGCAGGTGCTTCTTAAATGTCGTGTTCTGCTTACTCAGAGAACTGTATATATTGGCATGCATACAGTATGGATGATCATAACCCCAGAAAGCTACTATCAATATGTTAAGAATAAAGTCAGCCATGGCCAATATCTTATGCTGATATTCCATATCTCTTACTGTCTCATTAAGCTGTAATGCATAATGTTGATAAACCTCTAATTTGTGTAGAAATGTGTACATAACCAATGGATAGATGGATGAATGGACACAAATCTCTATTCAATGCAATTCAATTTACCACAGAATGCAACAGCCACATTTGCTGAATTTAGGAATTCATTCTGCTGTGATATTGATCAATCAATATCACAGCAGAAGAAATACTCTGTGTAGGCCAACATAGCATTTAGAAACTAAACGCAACCACATTTCGGTAAATGTCTGTGAGTGAGTGTTTGCCATGGAAATGAGGTTTACTCCACTTCAGGCATGTTAATGTGTCTAATCCTTGGATTAGGGACCCATTTCAAGGTAAAATTACAACACTGAGTGTGGGGATCACCATAATAATGGTTTACTGGTGGCATCTTCTGCTAATCCTTTTCCATTCATAATAAAACCCAGCTGGGGTGCAGCTCTGCACCTTTATTTTCTGTTCAAACCTAATGATACCTGCTATGAATAGGCTACAATAAGGGCAACGTTTTCCATTTTGAAATACATTTTTCTATTGATCAATAAATTGTCAGTGACGATGTAGTGTAGCTGGAGGTCACTCACAGTGAGTCTGTCCTATCATTGACAACTTCTAGAAAGACTGTGTTGTTGCTGCCGAGTTCACACGGTAATGTTACTCGGAGAATTTCAGATCCTAAATCGCAGGTACAGAATCTGTCCCTTTTCTCTAGGACACAGTTCCTACAACTAGTGTAAATGTAGTTGTCAGAAATAAAAATGAACTGTCTGAGCCTTGTCTGCCTCGGTTTCATGCTGGCCCAATCACAAGAGATGTGCTGTTCATATTGTCTTGTGACCGACAATTGTTCCAGACCTTGAATAAAAATCAGATGCAGACCTTTGGGTTTAAGAACCCTTGATCAAGACATTGAAGGTCTACAAAAAATACAGTATCATCGAAAATATATGCTCTACTTGCAAAACTCTGAACTGACACTGGAAAACTTTGAGCTTCATCCTCTAATCTGTGTGCGTGTGACAATAAAATGTAGAAAAAAAACACACAAAACAGAGACCACTGACAGAGCTGAGCTACGGTGTTTCACTTAATTTCACTTACCAATACCATATAATACAATACCATACCAATTACATTGGATTTGTAACTAGACCAAGTTACCAAGACCAAGTAAGACCAAATCTAAATCTATTCCAAACATTACAACAATAGGAAAGTGCAGTGGTGAACTGTCCATCTGCTCGTGGCTGATCGTTGGTTTATACGTGTGCATTTAAGTTTTAGCAGCGTTTATATGTTGTTCCTGTCCACTCTGTTTTCATCCCACTTCCTCAAAGTGAACAATTACATTTTCAAAGATAACTTAAAATTGTTTATGTATATATATATAATATGTTGAATGATATTTTTATTATACTATATATGTGCGTATTTGTGCTTTCCTGCCACACCTGTACAAAACATTTATTGCACTACAATTATACGATAATTTTTGTCTGGTTTTCAGATTCAAAAGATAATTTATCTTAGGTGTCAAATTTAGTCAAGCCAAATTAAATCAAATAAAGTGTGCTCTGACCACCATTTGGTCAAAACGCTTGTTACATTTTGATGTTCAGGAAAGAAATAAATTTGATGTCTTTATCACAAAAATGCAGTGTCAATATGTGACAGTGGCAGAATTAGTGGGGGTGATTGCTAGAAGCTGGCGGGAGTTGTGTGCAATTGAAACAGGAAATGACATTGAACTGGCAACAGGGACTTGGATTTTGGCCAGTCACAAACCAGTGTTGTCCCTCCTTTTCCTTAATCTGAAATGTCATTGTGGTTTATGGTTGTGTTTTGTGAAATGTTGTGTTTTGATCCTCAGGGCCACCATATAAAAGTGTTTGTGAGGCAAAAGCTCTGAGAAAATGGCCAAGTTGCTGTATGATTGAGACCTTATTTTATGGTGAATGTCCCTATTCAAGTCCTGCCACTGAACATGCAAATGTATCCCTACATTTTTGAAAATCTTTTTATCATCAAAACTGACACAAAATGGACAAGTTGGAAAGCAATATCTTTCCAGTCTCTGCGCTTCTGTCAACATGCGATTTGCATCATTCCTGTAAACCTGGAGGTCCAAAATGCATTGCCTCGAGGGGCCACCAAGTTTGACTTGTGGAAGGGGCTTAGACCCCATTAATACCTGCCTGCAGGTCTGGCTATTGTTATTATTTTTTCTTTTATGCTGAGGCCCAAATTGTCATGAGCTGGAATGAGCTAGGATGGAGAAATTCAGCCCAATAACTGTAAATGATGTGCAAGTGCTTTCCAAGAAATATGAGCCCAATCAGCCAGACGGTGGTGCTGTATTAAAGCCCAAAAACGGAATTTTGGAACAACTACTTCCCTCAAACCATAAGTCTGACTTGAAACTGCACACCGGAGTTGGAAAAAACAGCTCAATGTGCTCTGCAAAAAATTCAAAGGATTTGAATCATCAATCAAAGCCTGGACTTTCTTTAGGTGGTGAAAGATGAGAGAACAATCTCTGGTCAGAGTGAGGTTACTGCCAGCTCTGTTTTTTCTTCAGGATCAGTTGCATCTCCCAGCCAGAACCTCAGTGCAAAATGGAGGCCAGAATTTTGGCAGTAGTTCCTGTCCCACAAGTCCTTTCTCCTTCCCTTTCGAAAGTGGCATTTGCAATTAAAGATTTTAGATAAACATATAGTTGTTTAGTATTGAAGCATGTACGTTTCTGTAAGATACTTGTCATGCCTCCACCTGTTTAGGCCTTCTACCAGTGCTTTGGGAATTTCAGACAAGATGTGATTCAGGGTGCAAAAGATTGCTCCACACTGTTTGGAGGACGGGTCTTAGTCTTTGCCTCAGATCTTTAGGTTATTTGAAGAAAGTTCAACTTTCCCTAGTCGGTACCCCACAATTCCTTTCAGGACAGGGATCACTCGAGTGCATCCACTGTCTTTACCAGTCGACCCCAACAGCTATTATATAGTGGTCTTCCTATGCTGTCTTTCAGAACCATGAGTCCCCTTTGGCATTGGCCTTCATCTATGTCTTGATGTCTCGACAGACCACTTTCTAGATCTACTTTTAAATCATTGGATGCTGTCTACCACTCAGCTCTAAGGTTTATTACTGGTGACAACTTCAGCACCCACTGGTGCCATCTTTAGCAAAAGTTCAGCTGGCCATTTTTAGCTATGAGGCAGGACCAGCATTGGTTTTCATTCATTTATAAATCTTTAATAGAGATGCTTCCACTCTATATTTGACTCTGAACTCCCATACTCTTGGTACTGACTCACAGAATAGGTTCTTGCTCAACATTCCATTATTTAGAAGTGAATGTGGAAAAATATCAATCTCTTACACCTTATACATGGAATCATCTGCAAAAGACCTTTAACTTGGACTCTCTGCTGTCACTGCTGCTCAAAGGCCTTTTTTCAGATGTTGTTTTAATTGATTGTAAATATTTGTAACACATTAATTTTCATCATTTAATTCCTTTTTATTATGCCAGTTTTTTTATTTCAATGTAATTTATAATTCTTTTTTTTTTTTCTTCTATTTTATCATTTACTCCGGGTTTATTATCCTGCGTTTTAACTTTTGGCTTTTATTTATTGTTGTTTTTGTTAGCTGTTTTAGCATTGTGTTAAATCTTGACACCATTGTTAATGGACTTTTGAGGTAAAACAAAGGTTGAAAAAAAATGTTATTTTTACATGATATATACTTCCTTGTCATATCACAGTGTTCCTCTTCAAATGAAAAGCTTTACTGAAGCTTTTTGGAGTCTATGTCAGTGTGAGAATGCTTGAATTTGTTTTCATTCACACCAGGGTAGCCCAACATGTCTCTCATGATGGACCAGTTAAACCCAAAGGCCATGCTGGGAGATTGTATGATTTCCTATTGCATCGGCCACTTGATTGACACAAAGAGCAGCCATCAGTCAGCTCCAGTAGTCAGCACTGTGCAGAAAAACAATGAAAAGTAACTAATGGAATACAGTGTAGCCTACTGATTTAAAAAATACAAAACTGAGTGCGGTACCATGAAAGAAACCAAAGATTTACCACTTCCATGTGAAATGGGAGGACGACTTTTTTGTCCATGTCCTATTCGAATTGCATTTCCCTGCCAAACAAGCATCACTATTAAGAAGAAAGGAAGCATGTGGAGGTACTTTTAAACACCTCAAAAGAACCATGTGTCACACCGTGGTGAGGTTTGTCTCATCTTGGGTTTTCTGTCTTGTCATTTCCTGTTTTATTTTGAAAGTCTAACTCTCCTCTCGTTTCAGAGCAGTTGCCCTTCCTCATGTGTCACCAGTGCATCCGCCCCGATTACCTATTGTCTCCACCTGTTCCCCATTACCCTCCATGTGTTTAAATAGTTGGCGTCTCCCTTGTCTTGTACCATTGTCTTTGTCCGATGGTCAATTCACCCGAGCCTGTCCTTGTTCCTAGCCCACAGCCACAGACTTTTGTCTTCATAAGCCTTTGTTCCTCTTCGTGAGTGTTTGTTTGTAAGTTTAATAGTCTAGTGCTTTCCTTCTTGTCTTTGTTTGATCATCCTCTTAAGAGCGTTTGTTGTTTGATGGTAATAGAGATTTAGTGATTGTTGTCCTCTGTGTTTGAGGAGTGAATTTTGTTTTGTTAGTTTTTCTAGGTAGGTTCTTTCCTTTGTTGTGTTTGTCGTTTTCATAGCCTTTTGTGTTCTTCCTCCCTCGGAAGTGATTTTTGTTAAGTTTTATAGCCATTGTTGTTCTTTTCTTATCCTCTGTTTTTCTTGTTATATTGTTCTTTTCATTGATTTGTATAGTTTGCAAGTCATCTCTTAATCAATTAACCCTAGGTTAATTTCATAGCCTTTGCTTTACACTCAGCGAAGAGGTCTCTGGACTGCATTTAAATAAACCTGTGTTATTTGAAATCTCTGCATTTGAGTCCCGGCCTGACACCATGGCAGAGTTTTCCCTGCCAAAAGGGAGTTGAGAGAAAGGTAAGGAAACTGAAATTGCAGCTAATCATACAACTGTCACTTTTGACATAGTCAAATTCATAAGTAAAGGCACCCACTGAAGCATCATTCCAAATGCGTCATACCATCACTTAACAAAAGTCCTTCCAAGATGGCTAAATGGTGAAAGAGATCTTTGAGGCAGCAGACTTCTTTTGGGATTTTAAAAGCTAACCTGAAATAGTATCTGCTATCAACGAGTTTCAGTTGTCCAGAAGTACAGTTACACTGGGAAGTGATGGCTGATGATTTGTTACAGCAGCTTCAGAGGGACATAGTAGACTCTGAGTGCTCACTGAGAAGTCCAGAGACCAAAGAAAAGCAAAATTGTGCATTTTCATTAGGACATTAAGACATGACTGCAGAAGAGCTGTTAAACATCTGACCAACGAAAGAACAGACACAGGATGAGGACAGCTCCCAATATCTAAGCTGGTGTCAGCTACCACCAAGGAGTGCCTTCATTGGCTGTTACAACGGACTCATTGACAAATACTGAGAGGATTCATTTCCCTGCTTCTTTAGGTATCACTGGACGGCTGTTATGCGTGCATCTGGAGGAGGCTGACTGCAACTAAACTGACCTCTTGCTACACATTGATGTCAGATAGGGGCCAAATTTTTGCTGAGATTTCAAGAGCTTCTATCTGAGATAAAGGAGTTTCTCCACTACACTTAAATGCAGAATACAAGCAATATGATGACGATTAGTGACTGCAAGGTTTGGCATTTTTTACAGACCAAACCAACACATTAAATCACCTTCATTTAGAACTCCAAGGAAAAGAAAAACTGATGTCAATGTGATCAATTCAGTTCATGTTTTCAAATGAAAAATACAACTGCTGTCCTCAAAGCTGCAGAGCCTTGATTTGTGGAACTTCCAAAGCATTGCATCTGAGCTGGAGAAGCAGGGGAAGGAGCATGTGCAACTTGACAATGCACGCCCCACAGAGCAGACTGAAAATGGCCAGTCAGATTTGACAACCGCCGTCAAGACTTTGCTTCACTCAAGCCAGTCTCTACATTCATGTGGTCTCCATTTGGAGAAGACACTGAGGTTGATTCCCTGGTCTGAGACATCGCAACACTATTTCACATGAACTCATCTGTGCTGGAGGATGAGATGTTGTCATGGCAGGCTGACATTCAATTGAAGCTGATGGCCTGTGCTGGACGGTTTTGGAACTTACAGAGGAAACATATCCAAACATGAGAAAATGTGGTCCCTCGTTGACTGTTTAAGGCCCATTTCCACATGAAGAGTAGCGTTGATGACTGATGATCATTTGAACACCTGCGTTAGAGCAGCTGCCAGCAGCCACTTTCCAGACTGCGCAACTGTGGCTGACTTCTTTCAGTGCAGCTCATCAGAATAAGGCAGGAGCCATAATATTTTGAAATATACTGTGCTGTGGAGGTTTTGTTGTTATGTGTAGCAGCGGGAAGAAAAAAAGCAGCAGAGATAGAGAACATTTGAAAAAAAAAAACAAAATACAAAATAAAAAGACTATATATAGTATATGTACAGATTATACAAGCAAAATGAAATTTGACTATATAAAAGAAAAATAAGGTATGTGGAAAAAAAATATATAAAAAAATATGTAAAAAGTATTTATTGCCCCAATAGCTGTGGAAAGCGAACAATGCAAGCTGCCTTCAGTGTTATGGTTGGGAAATCTTTGTCCTCTGGGCCACACTCATTATGTTTTATTTTTTGTTTCAGACTGATGATTCCTCTGATTTAGTATTTTTCACATAGTGAGTTTTTGTTTGTATATTCTTTTCTGTTTTTTTCATTCTGTCATTTTTACTTTGCCCTTTAATTTGTCACTTTGTAATTGCTTGAGCTTCTGTTGATACTTTGCCCCCCGTGGCCTCTCTTAGTTGTACTTTACCGTTTGGACTGAAGAGTTTGCTATTTGCTTTTGTCTATTTTTTGCTACAAATAAATTTCTTTCTCGCCTCTGCATCTGGGTGCTGGCCTCGCTCTTTGTGAACATAACAGAATAATCTGGCCCAGAAATGGACCCAGCCGAGACAGAAAACATCAAACGAGCCTTTACCAGTCAAGGGGCTCTAGTCAGCCAACATGAGACCACATTGATCCAAGTCATGGAGCACCTGCAGCAGCTGACTACCAGCGTGACACAACTAGGCAGTCAACTGGTGACCATCCACGACCAACTCACCTCTTCCCCGGGCACCTTCTCGCAGCTCCCCGCGGCTGACCCTCCACCCAGCCTTGCACCTCAGCCTAGAGAGCCATTTATTCCTATCCCAGCCAGATATTCAGGGGATTTAGGCACGTGCGCTCAGTTCTTGCACCGGTGCTCATTAGTTTTCAGCCAGCAGCCTAACACTTACTCCACTCACCAAGCTAAGGTAGCCTTCGTCAAGAGTCTACGAACCGGCCAGGTCGCTGCCTGGGCTCTAGCCATATCCGATCAAAACACGCTATCACCACTAACTATTCCCTATTCTCAGAGGAAATGAAAAGAGTTTTCGATCACCCTGTAAAAGGTAGACAGGCAGTGGGTCAGCTACTCGACCTACGTCAGGGCAGTCAAACAGTCTTAAAATACACCATAAGCTTCCGCATTTTGGCAGCCGAGAGTGGCTGGGGGGAACAGGCGCTGCAGGCCGTATTTATGAAAGGGTTGGCGGAAGATATTAAGAATGAGTTAGCGGTTCGCGAGGATAGCTCCTCGCTCAACAACTTGATTGAGCTTGCCATATGCCTTGATAACCGTATAAGGGAACGGCGGAGGGAGAGGCTGAGGGGTCGGCTTTCCGTGTAGCCTCACTATCTGCCGGCTGAACCCATTACACCCAACCATGGCCCGATCCTTGCCAAGCCAGATAACCAACCCGACTCAGCGGAGGTACCCATGCAGCTGGGATGGGCTCAACTCACACAGGCGGAACGCCAGAGGCGAATCCGCAAGATGTTGTATGTTATTTCCTTTCCTCTTACCTCTGTCATTTTGGGCATCCCTTGGCTGGGGAAACATAACCCTCATGTGGATTGGGCCACGGCCTCCATCCGGAAGTGGAGCGCAAACTGTCACGCAAGTTGCCTGCAGTCGGTGGTCCCTGCAAGGCCTGCTGACCCCATCCAATGCCCGGAGGTAATCGACCCGACAAATGTCCCTAGGGAGTATCATGACCTCAGGGAAGTTTTTAGTAAAGATGCAGCCTGTTCGCTTCCTCCTCATCGACCATACGATTGCGCCATCGACCTGTTCCCCGGCGCCCCTCTACCGACGGCTCATCTCTACAGCCTCTCCCGGCCGGAACGAGACTCCATGGAGAAATACATAAACGACTCTCTAGCTGCAGGCCTTATTCGACCCTCCTCCTCGCCACTAGGGGCGGGATTCTTCTTCATTGAAAAGGACAAGACACTCAGACCTTGCATAGACTACACTGGACTTAATGCAATCACAGTAAAAAATAAGTATCCTCTCCCCCTCATTGACTCTGCCTTTAGCCCGCTGCATGAAGCAGCCATATTCAGCAAATTGGATTTGCGCAACGCCTACCATCTGGTTCGGATTCGTGAGGGGGATGAGTGGAAAACTGCCTTTAACACACACTTGGGGCGTTTTGAATACCTAATAATGCCTTTTGGATTAACCAATGCACCTGCTGTCTTTCAGGCCCTTGTGAATGATGTTTTGAGAGATTTATTGAACCAGTCTGTGTTTGTGTACTTAGATGATATCCTAATTTTCTCACGCACGCTAGACGAGCACATCAATCATGTCCGGGATGTTTTGTGCAGACTAAGAGAAAATAAGATATTTGTCAAAGCTGAGAAGCTCCTCCTTCTGAAGGTAACGACACCATACTCACCATTGTTGATCGTTTCTCTAACACTTACACTTTGTCCCTCTCCCCAAACTCCCCACTGCCTTGGAAACCTCTAATCTGCTAATACAACATGTTTTCAGACAGTGGCCCCCGGTCTGACAGAATGTCAGTTTACATCCCAGGTCTGGAAGGCATTCTGTCGGGCATTAGGTGCATCTGTCAGTCTCACCTCCAGTTATCACCTGGCCAGTCTAGCGGCCAGACGGAGAGAGCCAACCAGGATTTAGAGACCTCCCTGTGCTGCATTGCTTTGCGTCTTCTGTCCTCCTGGGCCACACACCTCCCCTGGATAGAGTATGCCCACAACTCCCTGATCAGCTCAGCCACCAGCATGTCCCCTTTCATGGTGATGGGATTTTACCAGCCCCCCCTTGTTCCCTAGCCAGGAGTCGGATGCAGCGGTTCCTTCCGTTAGGGCTCAGTTTCGTCAGGTGTGGAGAGTACAGCAGAACGGAACCGAAGACTGGCAGATCGACATTGGGTTCCCGCACCGGACTACCAAGTGGGGCAGTAGGTTTGGCTTTCGTCCTGGGACCTCCCTCTCCAAGTGGACTCACAGAAAATGGCACCTAGATTCGTTGGCCCTTATCCTATTGAAAAAAAAGATTAACCCAAGTGCCTACCGCCTCCGCCTCCCCCCCCCCCTCAAGGTCCACCCTTTTTTCCACGTTTTCCTCCTCAAACCAGTGACCAATAGCCCTCTACATCATCCTGCGCCATCACTGCCCCCCCACGTCTCATCGACGACCATCCCGCTTACAGTGTCGACTACATCCTGGATGTCCGCAGGCAAGGCCAGAGTTTCCAGTATCTGGTGGATTGGGAGGGAAACGGCCCCAAGGAGCGCTCATGGATATCGTGCTCCCTCATCCTCCTTATAATAGATTTCCCACCAAACCTGGTGGGACGACAGGTGGTGCCCCATGGGGGGTACTGTTTTGGTTGGGAAAGCTTTGTCCTATGAGCCACACTGATTATGTCCAATACAGGTAAAGTACAATGAAACTAAATCCAACTCCAAAATCACAGAAACCCAGAGATACAACTCACACAAACAGGAACAAGTGACACAAAGGAAAGAAGACGAACTGCAAAGACTGAAGGGAAAACATGGACTTCAATACACAGGGGAGGAGAACCAATGAGACCACGCACACAAATCAAAAAATGACTAGGGTGGGAAAACACAGGAAGTAAAGCAAAAGAGACATGAGGCAAACCTTCAACATTTAATGGGAAATGACAAAACTAAATCAATGGGATCATGACAGAGCGCTACAAAATGCAATGATTTTTCTGTCTCTTCTAGAGATAAGACTGCAGCCATCAGCATAAACGTTACTCAGAAAAGGATGGACAACGTACCACACAGTATTATTCCAAATGCACCATGCACTGCTTTACAGTAGTGGACTTGGACTTGCGGTCATGATCAGGAAAATTTTGTCTATGAGCTAAAATCCTCTACCTGTGCTCTTGATCCCATTCTACTGCCAGCTACTTTTTTCAAAATTGTTTTTAAACTGCCTCACAGAGGAGGTTTTAACCATAGTCACTGTTCACAGGCAACTTCCTTACATATTTTAAAACTGCTCTAATTCAACCACTGCTGAAAAAAGACAATTTAGATTGGTCGTCTCTAACAACAGACCAATCTTCAACCTGCCTTTTCTGAGTAGGATTGTAGGAGAAAAGGTGAATGAATTCATCTGTGACAACAATGTGCTTGAAAAATTGCAGTCTGACCTCAGAATGAAAAGTGATGAGAAAAAGCTGTCTGTGCTGGTCCTGTTGGATCTCAGTGCTGCATTCGCTGCTGTAGATCATAATATCCTTCTGGACAGACTCGAGCTGAGTTGGCCTCTCTGGCACAGTTCTTAAATGGTTCAGGTCTTATTTAACTGGTCAACTGTTCTGTGTGGCCATGGATGATCTCTCCTCCAAAAGAATAGACCTGACATGTGGTGTCCCGCAGGGCTCTATCCTAGGTCCACTTCTTTTCAGTCTCTTTATGTGACCTCTTGGCAATATTGGCAATGATACCCAGCTATATATGTCTGTAAGATCAAATGACTACAGTTCTATCTCAGACATCTGGTTGTGGATGGCTCAGAACTTCTTACAGCTAAATCAAGACAAAACTGAGATCCTTGTTATTGGAGCAAAAGCTGAGAGAGAGAAGCTGTCTGAATACGTAAATCTATTTACACTAAACACCAAGGAACAGGTCAGAAACCTTGACGTTATCATTGACTCAGACCTACATTAGGAATGTGACCAAAGTGTCCTTCTGTCATTTAAGGAACCATTTAAATCATTTATCATTTAAAGTTACTGGGCAGTTGCAGTTCATAAAGAATGCAGCAGCTCGTGTTCTGACAAAATCCAGACAGAGAGCCCACATTACTTCAATGTTCAAAACTTTACATTGGTTACCTGTCTGTGACAGAATTCATTTTAAACTTCTTTTATTGGTTTTAAAAACACTGAATGGCTTTGCCTCGTCTTATCTGTCATAGTTAAGACATATGTGTCTGCTAGGTCTCTTAGAAGTAAGAGGCAGCCTTTATTGACTATACTATACTCCAAAACTCTGGAACAGCCTCCTTGAAGGATTTATTGTTTTATATTTGTATGTATTTGTTTTATGTTAAGCATTTTATGCATGAATTGTTCTATATACATAAAGTTCATTATTATTATATTATTGTTATTATATGTATACATATATACAGTAATAATTTAAATAAATGGTTCTTGCCTCAGTTAATCTTGAGATCATTTTTGAAATTAAATGCTGCATGTATGTGTATGATCAGAAAAGACTTCATAATCTGCAGTTTCCGATTTTTTTTTTCTTCTTTTCTTTATGAATGTATTTGTGTACAAGCAGCATGGTCAGGTTTTTGTCAGGGTGATGCTATAAGAAGTCTATCAACTAAATCTGTAGTTTAAGATATGGCAATGAAACATGTTTTATGAACCTGTCTCATGCCTGATCTGTAATCCTGATCTTTCTTGAAGTGGCTGAATAGATTTTTTTCCACAGCATATATTTTGACTTGTCGTGGTTGGTAAATTACAGGCGTTACTAATGATATGCCTGGTGGCTCTGTTCCCAGTAAGCCATGACAGCCTGTAAATACAGCCTCTCAATACCAGGACCCTGAAAGTGAAGCACTAAATCACCACTGAAATGCATCACTGTAAAAAACCCTGATTGTGTCTTGAATTTAGACAGTATCTTGGAGACAAATGGTCTGTGTTTATAGCTGACTTGTTGCAGTTAAATTAATACATAATACTGTAGCTACAATTGCCAATAGAAAAGGAGTTCTGTTAATGGCTGCAAACATTTACCCAAAGAATGAACGCACCACTCTTTAATCATAATAATTAATACTATTAAAATGAATACTCTCCCTCAGTTCTTATATCTCTTTCAAGTTTTTCTTCCCAATGCAATTTTCAAAAAGGTCGGCAGCCTAATTGTATAATTTGTACGGGATAGAAAGTCTCCTCCTAGGCTACAAACAGCTCCTGTGGAGGCCCAAACCTGATGGAGTGTTACAGGATTTTAGGTCCTATTATTTGGCTGCCAATGTTAGGATCATTCAGTACTGGTTGCGGAATATCCCCACCCCTGGTCTTGCTGGAGATGGAAGGCACCTCATCTATACCCGCATCATGGTCTTCCCTTGTTCACTCCTCCATCAGAAGACGTTGCTCCTCCTTCACCAACAACATATGTGTCAAAACAACACTGAAGATTTGGAATAGATAGATGTCACTCTGGGTTTTAGACAAGTCCTTTTTCCAGTTCTGTAAGATAAAGCCCAGCTTTACCCTCATCTGTGGTTAATAGTGCATTCTCAACATGGTCTAGTTTCAGTATTAAAAGGTTTAGAGATCTCGGTATAAACAATACATTTATGACTTTTGAGTTAAATTTGGTCTTCTAAGACATGATGTTTTTAGGTTCTTACAGAGCTAGCGTTACATCGGCAGTATAGATCCTCAATTCCCCACCCTTCCTGCTGATACATATTTAACACTTTTCTTACTCCACTTCCTACTCTGAAAGATACCTCAACAATAATCTATAGACAAATTTGTTACAATTTATTGGAGCAGCTAAATAATGTTTACTACTCTTTTCAAACTGTACTCTCTTTTTTATTATTAACACAAGACTCTGTTTATGAGTTATGCCATACCAGTGCCAGTAAAGGAAGGTACTATGTTATCAGTCCTCAATAATAGCAATTAATCTTTTTAACTAGAAGAATCCACAGTGGCATCCAGGCGGGAAATGGCGTCAGAGCAGGAATGAGAGAGCAAACTTGAAAATGAAGACAGTGGAGGATTTGAAAATGAAAAGAAAAGGAAGACAAAGAGTTATTTGAATGATATCAGATCAGCCTGTCAGTAAGGAAAGAATAAATAATTATGTTGGGGATGATAGCAGTGACAATAATTGACATGATTTTCAAGTAGCCACATGAGGTCGGGAATTTGTAGGAGGCAAAGCTGGAGATGTTTGATCACAAGAACGTCAACATCACAGGAAGTGGGGTGTCATAATAGAGTGTGTGTCAAAGAGACAAAGAGGTAAAGCCCTCTTTGTCTCATGTGTTTCATGTGTTTAGAAATTAGATTCATGTGTTTAGAAATTATAGCAGTGTGAAGTGTTTCCCGCTTGGATAAGAAGAAAGGAAGAAGGGGGTGGTTAAGTGGTGGTTTAGTAGAGGCAGAGTCTTTTTGGGATACTGTAGGTGTATGAGATTTAACTGACTCTGAAAAGGGGAGAAGGAGGACAGTACTTCGCTGTCAGAGTTTTGAGAGTGATTGCCACAGAGAGTGTATCTTGGTTACGTGTGCTTCAGTATGAGAGAGCTCATCTCAGATATTTCTGTTGCCAGAAATATGGACATGTTGCTGCAGTTTGTAGAGGAGTCAGAAGACGTGGGAGATGTGGGAAGGACAATAGTTTCAGGGAGGAGTGCAAAGACACTGAAGAGCAAACGAAGTGCGTACACTGTGAGGGAAACCATCATGCGTGGTCAGCAAAGTGGCCAAAAAGATTTAAGAAATATGAATATGAAATGATGAAATGGTGGCAGTACAAAAGGAACAGGAGCATGTTGATTAAGTGAACTGTTGAATTTCAGGGAAAGTCAGAAATAATTAAGATGGTGCTGGACACCTATTCCTCAACATGAATGTATCTGGAGAAGATCTTGATACTACAGTAAGGGAAGGATTTAGTCCGACGCATTGGGTCTGGGGTATAGGGTGGACAGTGTCGTGCATGGGATCACTTCGGGTGGAAACTGTAAATAGTTGTCAGGTGAAGCTGCCACGTTCCAGTAGATGGCAGTAGTGCACAACATATAGATGCCAACTGCCATAAAATGACGAAGAAGTAATTAGTCCCTCCTTCACTATTGGCTGATTGGGTGAGCCGAATTGTTTCTGTGCCTTGATTGGCTCCCAGTTACACAACACAGTTCCGCAAATCTAGTCTGTTTGTGTTTTGACGTTTTTGTAAAGCGTTCTGCAGACCACTACACAAGTCTACAAGCAAGGACAAAATCAGCGTTCTGTAACCGGGTTCGTAACTATAGCCACTTTAAAATAATGCCTTACTGAAACATGACAAATGCATGTACTCCGTCAAGGCTTCAGCTGTGTGGTTTTATCACAGTAAGGGACTTTTATCAGCTAATGCTAGCTAAGTTAGCTGCGAGGGTCCTTATCTACCAGTATAACTTTAGCGTTAGCCAATAACTGTTAGCTGCTTTGTGTTGACTTGGCAGTTGCCACAATTGTTGTTCGCACTGGTCCACTGGTGGCCAGTGGTGAAGCTAGCTGTTCAGTAAATGTAACCGAGCCCAAGATAGCCAAGCTTCTTAGTGTGTTTTGCCAAAAGCGCATCTCTCAGTTCAGTCATTGAAACACAGTGTACAGTATGTAGCCTACCCTCCTCAGTTGTTGACATCGTTGCATACGCGTTTGGCAAGTGTAACAACTGAGAGTAACGTCTTTGGAGTCAGTACACTGTAAGTGCACGTGTTATCCTCGATTCGCACAATTATATGGCAAATACTTAGATCCCTTTGGAACAGATGGCAATTTAATTTTGCCTCAGTCAGTGACCTAAGTGCATCTGGACCTTCTCTCATTAGTTACCAGCCTTGGTTGAGTTTGTCAGGCCAATTCTTATTGATAACATCTGTCTGAGTGGAGGTGTGATCCAAATAACTAAGAGTGATTTCTTTTTGTCTAGTTTGCGCTTTGTTTTTGCGATTTGCTGTTTTCATGAACAGTTTTCTCTCTCTTTTTGATGACTGTCTGCTGACTTTGACAATCTGAAGGACACCACTCAGTGTGATAGTTGTTTAGGTACACCTATTAAAAACAATACTGTCTTAGCCACCTGTAAATCCTTTCTTTGTCAAGGTTCTGAAGTTTTGTTTTTGTTGAAACTGTTTAAAAGGGGTGTTGATTCATCTTTTTGATCATTTTGGAAGCTGTAGTTTGTGGTGCAGTTAACTTCTTTGTATTATACGCAGAGGTGTCTCTCACTGACAGAAATGAGGTGGACAAGATATCAGAAACACCTCAGGACAATGCTGGACAATTTTAGTTGAGTGTATTTGTTTTAGCTAGATGTACCTAATAAACTGACTGTATTTTAAATCTGTGTAGTGGTCACCCTGTTTATTCCAAACCTTTGTTTTTGTTCACCTTATTAGATAAGATCAACTTTATTAATTTGGGTATTACAGGCAGCAGGTAATACAAAATAATACAATACATATATATATACAAGAGAAATACAAAATACAAAGTAAAAGCTGACTACATATATGTACATTTTATGCAAAGGACTATAAAACAGAAAAAATATGTAAAGAATATATACATTTCCCCAAAGAACTATAAGAAAAAGACACATAGAGCCTAATGCACATAGTGGATAAAGTGAAAGAATAAATATGTATACGTCACATATATATTATCATTATATGACCTTATGTTGTTTGATTCCATCAATTTACACTGAGTTAGTGCACTGGTTGAGTATAGGGACATCTTAACCTATAAATTACTGATAATATTAGTATTGCAAGTTTATGTGGTCATTTTTGTAAATGCTGTTTTTGTATTGCTTAAATAATACATGATGAGACATTTTCAGTATTGTGGTTCAATATTCTGTGTGTAAGTGGGGGTAAAAAACATTACACACATATTTAGTAGGTACAGTGTGTTCCAGTACAGAACCACCTTAAACTACAGCCTCAAACACAGTATTTACTGCAGGCTTATTGTACTGAATTGGGTGACTTTGTACATTTCTGTCAGATCAGACAGACCACATGTGGATGGTCCTCAAATGTCAGCAAATTTGAATAATTTGTCTACATTCTAAAGAAACAAAACTGTTCAACAAACTGAAAGGTCACCTAAATCATCCATGCCTCTCTTGTTTTTTTTATGAAGCTTCTAATGCTCAATTTGTTGTTGTTATAGAGTGTTCC
Organism: Chelmon rostratus; assembly: GCF_017976325.1. Classification (NCBI taxonomy): domain Eukaryota; kingdom Metazoa; phylum Chordata; class Actinopteri; order Chaetodontiformes; family Chaetodontidae; genus Chelmon; species Chelmon rostratus. The sequence goes on from NC_055664.1 coordinate 2,633,177, forward strand.
AGGCACTTATGTGGCACCCTCATATGGCTATAAATCACAGGCCCAGACTTACAGTCCTCTGAAACTAAGATGTGATGTGTTTTTGTACCTGTTTGTTATTCTTATGTATGCTCCCTCAAAAAGAGTATACTGTGTAGGTATACAATGATAACACTAGAAAGAAATCCAATGATGATACTGTTATTCCAGCTGTACTTTTATTACTCAGTTAACATGATAATGATGGCTTATTTTAGCCTGATATCTAGTAACATTCATGGTTTGTGAGCATCCTTACCAGATTATAGTGGGCCAGTGGGTCCTCCACTAATCCCTGCCCTGGTGGTCTGATCCCCAGGTCCTCATGTCTACAGTGTCTTTTAGTTTTGGTCATATAAAACAGGGAAACTGAAGATATTACCGTGGGTTCTGTGAAATTGCGATGGGTAGTTTTCTCATTTCAGTTTGTTTGCCGTTGTTGTGTTAAAATGTTTCTTTGTATGTTTTCAGGATAAAAAAAGAGGAGACAAAATGGCATCGGACTCTCCACGCAGACCTAGTCGCTGTGCTGGAGGGGTTCTGGTTCGTGCACAAGCTGCTACGTAAGGACAAATATGTGTTTTTGTTACTGTATTAGAAATCCCTTAAATAAAAAATTGTCACATTGATGGGCTGTTTGAACATTGTCTGAGCATTGTCCAGAAATGCATTATCATTAGAGATTTTTGCTGTCACAGGGAGCAGTCTTACATGGAAAGTGTGGTGACCTTTCTGCAGGATGTGGTCCCCCAGGTAACTTTCCTTTGTCATGTATTCAGTCAAACTATAAATTCTCCACTACTCTACTGATTTTTTTCCAAGGACAGGGCGGAGCACTGCCTTGACCGTTCCCATGTACATTGCAAAATGGTAGGGTGGTGGGTGGGGGTTCAGAGGAAATGAATGAATTAAAATAGCTCAATAGATAAATAAATTTAATAAGGGGGATGTGGGGTTTTGGGGTGGAAGTCGTGAATGCATGTGTTTATGTTTAGGTTTGGAGTTTTTGCATTGAGTTTTAATTCTGCTACAAACATGCTTTTGGCTGGTAAACTAAAGGTAGTAAACAGATTTTTGAATATATAGGTGTTATATGGGTACGTGTTAAGTATGGTGGCTGGTGTTTGTATATTTTGTACACTCTTTTCTGTCTTTTAAACTTCAGGCATATACTGGGGCTCCCCCAACAGATGAAAAAGAGAAAATCATTTGGGTTCGATTCGAGAAAGCTGACATCAACGGTAAGTCTTTAATGTCAGACAGCTAAATTTTGGTTTGTGTGAGTATTGAAAAAGGGGGAGTTATAACCTTATTTGGCTCTTCAGTTAACTGATATCCTTCTAAAACTGGTACTTGTGTAAGGGAAAATGAGGTAAACATTATTTTTAGTCATCGAAATCACCCTGTAGACCTCAGCAGAAAAGAGTGTCACCACTGACGCTGTGTTAGGATCATTTCTCAATCTGAATGTTGGTGTTTGTACAGACACTGATGGAAAATACACATGACTCTTTGGAAATGATCTTTTGAAAGTTTAAGTTATACGCTGCCATGGTTAACATTTTGTAGCATGTGTCAGAATTTTGCTGAAGGTTGCTCTTGCTATTGGTATATTTTAAATACTTACCTGCTTTTGTGCATTAAGCTGTACAATTGAAACCCCACTGGTTATGAAACTCCAATGTGTATGTATAATGAAACAATGTACAGTGGTGTTCAAAGGTTTCGTCAAAAACCTTGGTAAAAATTTCTGTTCCTGTGAATATCTGAGTGAGTAAAAGATGATCTGGTTTCCAAAAGTCACAGAGTTAAAGATGAAGCATTCTTTTCAACATTTTAAATAAGATTAGTGTAAGTGTTGTGTTATTTCCTTTTTTTTGTAAAATGTTTGAGTGAAAAAAGGAAACCCTCATTTCAGCCACATAAGTTTGCAAAGGAACATGTTTGGAGAAGAAAGCGTGCAGATTTTCATGAAAAGAACACCTCTCCACCTGTTCAGCAGGCAGGTTAGAGAGGTCATGCTTTGGGCTTGTGTTGCAGCCAGTGGCACAGGAAACATTTCATTGTTAGAGGGAAGAAGGATTCAACTAAATACCAGCAAATTCTGGAAGCAAACATCACTGAAGGTGGTAAGATGACTGCAACAGAACAATGATCTTAGGGCGTTTTCACACCGATAGTTCATTTACTCTGGTTCAAATCAGTTGGTGAGTTGGTGAACTTAGTGTTTTTTTCCTTGGTGTGGGTACTTTTCACACAGCAAAATCCAAACGAGCCGAAATGCAGCGCTACAAGTCATGAGAGAACTTTTACTTCACTCATTGGTCTTATGTATCTGTGGTGGGAGCAAGAATTTAAACAAAGGAAGAAGGTCCTGAAGGAGCTCCACTGGCCAGACACAATGTACTACATTACACTAGGCTAGGTCCAACTTCGATTTATTCCCTTGGTCATTGCTTGCAGCTGTTAAATTTGCTCATCCTCCTCTCCCTCTGCATAGCACACCTACAGGATCCATTTCCAACACAAAGTTGCAGAGTACACCTAGTAGTTGGATCGGATCGAGGTCAGATCACGTTCCCACCACAAACACACCCCTCCAGAGTTTGTTTGAGACCAGACAAAGTCTGCATCCTCTTAAGAGGTCTCGGGTCTTGGTCCAAAAGAAGTGTGTAAAGACGTGTCATCTTTAACTGTAGGACTTTTGGAAATCGGCTCATCTTTTACTTGTTTAGCTATTCACAGTAAGAGAAATTTGGGGCAAGGGTGCCCCAACTTTTGCCACTCCAAAAAAAGGTTAAACGTTCGCAGATTTTTGTAAGGTATATCCCGATGTATGGATCAAGAGAGCAAAATAAATAAAGTGACTGATTAAAACATTAAAATTGAACAATAACATGACAATGCAGCAGATGGTGCTGGGTGATTCAACCTGTCCTCTAATTACATTTTATTTATGGTCTCACTCTCTCTCTGGACAGACACTGCCCGCAATCCGGAGTTTATGGAGATGCACAGCGGCACTACTGACCCTCCTCTCTGCCTCATGATTGGCTACACTGACGGGATGCAGATCTGGACCGTATCTGTAAGTTGCACAACTAATGGGCCTTTAAAAGTGCAACCCCTCCATGTTATACCTGGACTTCTTAGTACTAAAGGGCTGATAGACTCTTCAAATTTCATCACCAAAAACAAGCAAAGCATTTAAATGTAGTCAAAGTTTTGTGTTTAAGAATAGGATTTCCTGTTTAAATGAAATACAGCATTCAACTCCTAATGCAATGTTTTGTTATCCAAAAACAAAACCAGTAAATGAAGGTCCATAATTTGAGGGTCCAATGTAAACACTTACTCATCAATAACTTTGTTAAAAATAGGTCTGTCTATGACAGGTAAGCTGTGTTAAACACAGCTTGTATGCTATGCCAATGGACATCCTTACAATCGATTGTGTGATTAGATAATGCAAACATTTTGTCCTTACTGGGTTCAAAGTCTAACTCTGGTCAAATCCTTTGCTGACCCCGGGCCTGTAAAGACATGTCCACTGCCCGATATGCATCCACAGCATTTGAATGTAAATAATTTAATACTTAAATTTAAGTTAGATTAAAAAAAATCTTTATTAGAAATTTGTGATCTCAGTGACGTCACCAGTCAGAATGGTTCCTCGAGACTCACTCAAATAAAATTTAAACTTTAATAAGCTTTGAAAGTGGTATTGGTTTATAGTAATGGACTTGTATGTTGGTGGTGTTGCCTGTTAGCAATGTATCTGCTATGGCTATTAGAGAGTGACAATAAATTATGTTGTGTGACTAAAATTTTTCATTAATCAATCAGTCAAACAAGCTTTATAATGGCATGATTCATACAAGCTTGTGCGGTTCTCAGTGTTTGATAGATGACGGACTAGTACAAATGTAAAGAGAAAAACAAGTTGAGATTTGATGCACCACAGAAATAAAAATGAGAAAAATTAAATAATAAAACCAATAAATAAGATTAAAATTGATAGGAAAACAGCTAAACAGATGAAAGACAATTACAAATGAATTACAATTGTCCCTTTTCACTGAGTTGCAGTGCAGATTTTTGTCCACTAGGTGCCGGTGTTGACCTTGTTTTGGGCAGGATTTGATTTCTACAGGAGCGCTTTCTTTCTGCTCGGGGCTTTAACACAAGCCCAAAGATCCTATTGAACTTCACTACTGTTTTCTGGATAACGGGTGTGTAGAACGCAAGAGGCCGACAAACACAATGCACCTGGCTCCTGTTCAGTTTGACACTAATTGTGGACGGTGACTGATAGGGTATACATTTGTCACTGACAGCGACAGCAGCCAATCGAGAGTCCAGCAGAATGGAATTGAGAAAAGATAGATATGAATACACAGAAAGTTTTGACAACCAAATCTATCAGAATGCTCTTTTTAATTTATTCATTCAACTGAATGGCATGTAAGCAAAATAACTGGCATGTTGGCTTTGTCTCCACTGGTGTCACTTAGCTTCAGACCAAGAATAAGTGACGTTCAGTTCAGTACTCGCAGGTGCCTGCCAAGTGTCCACTGCTGAAAGTCTCATACAACAAACATATACCACATATTCACAAACTGTATAAGACTGTATAACCTAATGTATCTATACAACTCTGAATATGTACACACATAAATTAATATCTATCAGCTTTATGGATATTTCTAAACAGTTCCATTCAATTAGACTAACAGCGAAACAAATTGAAATCCAGTGCAACACCACACACTGCAGCCTGAGAAACAACCGTATGTGAATAATAATAATGATAACAATAGTTATTGGTATTCACATATGGTTGTTTCTCAGATTTATAATAGTAATAGTAAATGTTGGCTACTGGATTGGATTGCATTTGAATGTCCTGGTACCCTGTTTGTCATTGTGTCCACTCCACACTGGAAATCAACTTAATTTAGTCCATTATACTATTTAACATGTCATCATTCAAGTTCCTTAATGTCCCTTCATGTGAAATATGGCCACAAGAGGGAGATGATAACATTTTGATAATATAATGAAAAGGGTAATTTTGATTAGCATGACCCCTCTTATCAACGTGTCAGATGTGTATTAGAGAGGTTAAATCATGTTTTGAATAAAGACCTTCAATCAAAGGTAAGACATACATACTGTAATTAATGCATAACGAGGGTGTTGTCTTTTGTTATTATTTGTTTCTTCAACTTCCATGTTCAAATATTTTTCTGTATCATTATATAAACATCTTCATGCTAGGGAATGGCATTCCATGAGCAACTGTGCATAGTTGCTGTAGAGTTGTTGTTTGCTAGCAGCTAGCGTTGTCTAACCGTAGTTAGGATTGCACTTGTTTCTTTAGAATAATTTAGGCTGTGGCGAGTAACTATCTGAAGCTGAGTGGAGAGCAGGGCTAGTAACTAGCGGAGCTCAGTGGTCTGATGAAGGATTGTAGTGAGGCGTTGTGGTGGTGTTCATAAACAGGGACTTTATTTCCTCTGCAGCAGTAAACACACAGCCATCTAACACAATTACACTGCAACCTGAGCCTATCTAGGCACTTTTACACTGATTATTATAACTGACACCCTGTAGCATGCACTTTACGGTGACTACACACACAAGAGATCTACTTCCCATAACACCCGATGAGCTAAATCATATATGCTCAAAACAAGGGAAAATATATATAAGACAAGATGGTTCAAAAATCATGACCCTTGGGCCTGATATCCTGTTCAGTAGATGCACTTCTTTAAATCCGTCTTGAAAATCATTAGAAGATTTTGTCCGCTGCTAGACCTAACGATTTACCCACAACGCTGCAAAGGTTTCGCTCACCAAGTATCGCCTTTCACGTAGAGGCTGTCACTGAAACATGCAAACTTCACATACATCCTGTGAGATCTAAACACGCCAAAGTCCTTAATCAGGCTCTTTCTAAACATCCACAGCCCGTAGGTAAGAGGACACACTCCTACTTTACCCGTGAGCTCACACATTGGCCACTGTGATGTGGCAAGTCGTGCGCTGCTAGCAGATTTTCTGTTGCAGTTATTATGGTGGGGCAGAGGATTACAGCTGTTTTAGCCACACTACACACGCCCAGTAAAAATATAAGCTTCGTGAGGCTCCTCTGCCGTTCAGTTTCACTTGAACTTGACACCAATTCTGATTCACACAGTGCAGCCCGGCCTGTTATCACACGCTGTCCCTCCTCATTGTTTTTCTTTCAATTTTGAAAGTTTATGGGATGTTTCTGGGTTGTGTTTTTTCGCAGGGTTTTAAGTAAGCACTGAAGGTGCCTCGGTCTCTGGCTCTTGAGTGGCTGTGAAGTGTTTGTGACAGTTGCTAAGCCAACACCCTCTGTAATGGCCTGGCAGAGCACGAACATACACATGAATACACACTCGAGACATGGGGACTTCTGACTGGTTGTATGGATGCTGACAGAGCTGTTTAGGCAACGTAGATGACTGTCGCCTCACGCTGCAGAGGTGTCATCCACTGCTGCCTGATGAAAGGCAGACTGTCCTGGACTAATTGTCTGTCTGCATACGTGTTGAGATGAAATGACCTGCTTGGAAGAAAAGTGTCTTCTGCAAGTAACAGTGGATCTGCTGGAGCTGCATTACAAGTAATCCTGCCGTAGATTTGAGAGAATTAATATATGGCTTGAGATAGTACATTTCCATAGTACAGACACTGTGCATTTTATGCTTGTAATGCATTTGTGAAGTTTCTCTCCCCTCCCTAACAAAGTCCTTGATTGTTTTCTTCAAAACCTGTTCATACATTTTTTTAGCTAGAATTTAGCTTTAAGATGGGAAACAGGATCTATGCTAAGTTCAGGCTTCTGTCAGCTGATGAATCAGTATCTGTCTGTCCCTCAAGGATTGTAGAATTTCAGTACAAGTTTGTGGCTTTAATAGGAAGCTGTTCTTTGATTCTGTGGTGCTGACACAGATTATGGTGTTAGAAAGTGTTTGCTATTAAAGTTAAATATTGGTGTACAGGATGCATTTTTTCAGTGTGTCAGATCATTTTCATTTGGCATGAATCAGGAGAAGAAGAGCAAGAAGAAGAAGGGAGAGACCGGGGACAGATGTAGCACATTTTGTCAGTTTCCCAATAAATCAAAAAACATTGGAATAGCCAATTTTCCAATCAGCCAATCAGAAAGTTTCAAATTGATTTAAATACAGTCACTCCACTATTACAAGTCCCCCAGTGTAGAGGGATGGTTTTAGTATGTTAAAAATATATTGAATCTATCAAATACTGAAACAGAAAAAAAAATCTTGTCTTTAAAAATGTTTTTCATGTTATTGTGAAATTTCGTTTCTTTTTTTTACATAAAGATGACACACAACATTATTATTTAATTATTTAATGGGTAGAACACACATCCGCAAAAAAGTTTAATCATGAAATCAAATGGAATACAGAGCAGTCCACATTGAAGGACTGGCCCTCTCCAGCAAAGAAAGTGGGAACCCCTTGTCTGTCTTCCATGGGTTTCCACTGACTATTAGCATGTGATTGATTATTATGAATTAAGCATGTAATCTAGTTTATGTAGGCCTTTAGGTTTTTTTTTTTTTTTATAAAAATGAAGACTTGGCTTAGAGGTGGCTGTAACAAGGCTTTACAGCTGGTCCCAGTATCACCAGCAGTGTTTTCACCTCATGTGAACTAAGCTGACACATAAGTCATTTCTATTTTTAGATTACAATGCAGTCATTCTAATAATACTAGTTTTTATCATGAGACATTTGATCTCAGGACAGTATCCAAAAAATACATCCGAAAGATGTGATTTTTTTTGTTCATTCATGCACACACACACACACACACACACACACACACACACACACACACACACACACACTTGCAGAACCTATAGACATGCATTAGTTGCTATGGAGAGATGTCAGCACCTGGCACCTCTCCAGCCCCATCCACATTCTGCACGACTGCTCTGTCCTGGATTTGATCTGGTTCCCAAGCTGGGTCCCTACAGAATGAGCTCCTGTTGCCAGTAGAGAAATTAGAAAAAAATATAATTTTGGTGTTTGGTGACTTAAGCTACTTGTCTTTAAGTCGTTATAAGTTGTAAATACTGTATATTGCTCTTTTCATATTCACTTCAGAATGACATTGATGATTGAACACAAGGGCACCATAAGGGTCCCATGATGACATTTTGGGTGTAAAACCCTTGTCACATATTCACTGGTTGATGCTGTGATTTTGAGGCAGGAATTGGAAGTTACTGACAGCTGGTACTTCCCTACAGTTTGACACCCACTTTGACTCTTTCCGAAATAAATCTTTCTTTGATGAGCTGCTTTAATTTGCCTTAAATTTTCAGTGTGGATAAATGTGTGAATATATGAAGCGTGACAGGAGAAATTGCACAATTGCAGTTTTAAAAATTGTTTGATGAAAATGTCAATTTATCAGTGCCACAAACCTTTTTGAAAGCACAGCTGGAAAAAAATGAATATCTGGAATATGCAAATATGTAAGAAAAAAAAAGCCAAAATGGACATCACTTAGTGCATCTATTGTGAAATGCACCTAACTGCAGTAAATTATCTATGACAACAAGTGTCATAGATAAGAAACACTCCACACAGCTGATCCTCACTGGGTCATCTGTGGGACCATTTCAGATGACTGTGAGTATGTGAGGTCATTTTTGGATCCTGAGATGCCTCGCATTAAAAAAAAAGTTTATTTTGGTTGTTTTGCAGCTCAGCATCATAAGTAGTGCAGCATCGCTCTGGGCTTGTGTACTTATCGTTTCAGAGCTTCGTGTTGTTGAGGCCCATGAACAAGCACCTGTTACCGTACGATCCCTGAAGCGCCTGCTCCCTCCACGCCGCCAATATGTCCAGCACTGTGTTAGTGAGCGGACTCACTTGTGAATATGGCCCAGATATCTGTTCACAGCTTATGGCATTACATTTGGAAGATTAAAACAGAAGAGCAGACACTGTGATTCCGCAAAAACATCCGAGCCACAAATGAAATGAATATAATGAATAACTGCATGCAGGGAAAACAACTTTGAAAAAGCAATTTGGCATATTGCATACGCCAGGCCACTAATGTAATGGTGGGAATGTTGTTGATGGCAGTGGATGTCACAGAGAGCCATGTAAGGCGAGGATGAGCGGCGGGGTAATGCACAATAACCCGGCGCATTAACCTCCAGCCCTCCCCTCTGCTCATTTTAATCCAGCAAATTCCATTATTCCCCCTTGCAGGTCCATTTGTCTGCACAGGAATCTTTCCCTGCTGCCAACCTCCTTTTATTCCTGCTATCAGTGTTCACATAACCTGCTCATGTCTCCAGTGTTAATCTACCACTGCTGGGCCTCAAGCACTTTGAATAAAAACACAGCTCCAAATCCGCCACTTTGAAAAGGCTACTAATTGCACAAAAGAGCGATCATCCCCTCAGATGGGTTTAAAGACTTAAAACAAACAGATTAAAGCACTCGTAAAGTGATAATGCAGGTTTCACTGTAATTTAACGCATAAAAGAATAACAAAAGTGGGGCATTCTGCGCTTAGAACAATGTGCCATTACACACGCCAGACACCGCAAAGAGCCACACAGGCCATTGACCTAATATACTGGCATCACATGAATACATGAAGGCTAAACTGGGCCAGGCAGACACACACATATATCCATTAAAGTGTTTTACACTGTGGCTGCATTTCCTCAGTAATAAAGACCATAAATGCAGCAAACTTTCAAATCCCCTCTAACAGGGCGACCTTTAGTGTTTATCCCTGAATGTAGTTTCAAGCCCGTGTAAATGTGCTGGAATGCACTTGTTTGATCACTGAAGTGGGCTGATGAACAAAAGTTTCACACGTGACACTCACAGCCCTTGTATTGATCATCAAGCGTAAAACAACAAACACGTGAACAAACAGCTACTGCTAATGAATTTTTTATTAATCTTTTCATTGTTATAGTTGTGTATTTTATAGCACTTATATAATTAGCTACATGTTGATAGGCTTGGGTATCGAGCTTAATACTTTTGGGCACCGACCAAAATGTGTTGTCAGTTACTCAAATAGATGTCAGAGTGATTGATGAGGTGAAAATGAAATGGCAATTAAGTCTGATTATCAGACTAGAAATGTGTGTACAGCACATATGTGTGTATCGAAAACTATGAAATACTTGAGTTGGCACTGAAAGCCGCTTCTTAGTTTTGTTTACTTCTTCTTGAATGAGATATTTTTTTGAATAAATACTGTATTTTATGAAGGCCGAGTTTTTGTTGCTTTATTTTAAGACAGAATTAAACAGTGATGCCTTTTTCGAGTTTTACAGAGAAACATTTTTCATTATTCTGTGAAACTTATTTAAGCACTAGCATCAAAACATCAGTACCAAAGCCCAGCCTTACACACAGGCAGGATTTTAGTAACACTGAGGTCGTAAGTCCCCCACCTTCCCTGAGAATGTAGAATATAAAACCAAACAGGACGCCTCTAAAAGATTTTAATCATCTGAACTTTCCTGCTATTTTATGGGCCTAACATAAGTCACGTTTGAACATTTTGTCTAGAAATACTGGAATCAGCTTGTATGTATGTCTGCGTAAACCGGTTGCTAACTAGATAAAGTCTCAAATATTCAATGTAAGCTGTAAGGAGTATAGTATTAGTGTGTTAGATGTATTAGACCAGAATGCAATGCAGCCACAAGACATGTTTTGGATGAGAAGTGTGGCCACACAATCACAGACATGCCCAAATGTTCAGTGGTTCACTTGTTACCTTGACAATAAAACGTTCAGGGAGTGGTCAAAGGTCATTTTGGGGAATCAGAAAAGTAAAAGTGGGTCCAGCAACAACAGAATTCACAACGGCCATAAAAACCTGTTGGACATGGAGAGCATCATCTAACGTTTAGTCTGGTGAGAGCAAAGGTGAAGTAACATTGAGGCAGGCCTCTCGTTCTCATCCTGTTATGATCATGCAATCCAAAACAGAAGGTGATCTTTGGACATGTAAGATCTGTTGGAAACGCTGTTGAGAGTGTTTCATAAACTTTACAATGTGACTGGAACATCATGGGCTTCTGCCCACTTGGCATTAGCCAACCCTTCCTAGTTGGCTGTGTCACAGTGAGTGTAGGCAGCTCGTTTGCATTGCGATGCCACTGGGCCTTTTATTCTGTGCTCAGTAGATTTTGTTTTGTGGTTTGGCTGGAACTTCAACCACCCGACCACCCGTTCCCCACCCTCCCTGCCTCCCCGTCTCTTTCTATGAACAAACAGTTGAATACAGTTGGAATAGATCATTTTTCTTATGGTGTGAACAAATACATTTTTGTCTTTGTGCTTTTGTTGTTCTGCAGAAATCTCCCTAGGCTTATTCCTTCATGGTTAGTTCATACTTTATTTTGAGTACTGAAAAAAGCATACTTGTCCCAAGGTGTTCTTGTTAAGACCAAATAAAGCTTGTGTTTCCAGCGGCACATTTTGCATCAGAAAGCAAAAATCAGGAAATATTGCCCTTAAAAAGTGACACATGAATATAGAAGGTCACATGTCCTCAGGTACACATCATCTCTTAGCTCGAGTGTCAGTCTGTATTGTTGAGTGCAACATGTGTCCTTTTTCTAATGGACCAGGTCTGTGAACTACTGCATGAACTTTAATTCAAATATCTGATTCTTTCAGCTGGCAGGGGAAGCCCAAGAGCTGTTCTCAGTGCGCCACGGTCCTGTGCGAGCTGCTCGCATCCTGCCGGCTCCTCATATCAGTGAGTATCCTCTGCACCTTCACCTTCAACCCGATGGAAGAGCAAACTCCAAAGCACACACTTCACATTCCAACTTTGTCCTCCTGCTGTACCTTGAGACTTAATGCTGCTCCCTCAAGGTTTTTCAGGTGATTCTGTATTTTGTGCTGGTTGAATGATGTTATTCTCTTTGATTTACTTCACAATAACACCCTCCTCAGTCGAGTACATTTTAGAAAAGAAGGGTTCACAATTCTGTGTAATATGCTGATTCACTTTTTTACCAAGCTTAGCTCACAATAAAGACTGAAAAAAAGAGGGGGGAGTTAGCCTGGCTCTGTCCAAAAATGTACCTGCGAGCACCTCTTCAGCTCATTGATGTTAAGGGCCAGAACACAGCATCTGTTTTGTGACTGCGCAGCTCCAAGACAGCATAACAAGAAGTATACCTTGACCGAGCCCAGCTGTGTTCACCTTGTTCCACCATGTGGACTGCCACCCACGAATGCTTATTTTTTGACACTTGATTTATCTGTCTAATCCTTCAGTGCAGAATGGATGTGGCAGAAGAACACATTTTCTTTGTAAGTCCTCTGAAGTGTTTATTCAGGATAACTTTGAAATGTCTCTCCTGGAAAAAAAAACACTTTGGTTAACATGATTTTGGCATTCAAGGACGACACTTAAAATGAAATTTTGTATGGCACGTCCTAATGCATCTTAGGGTTGTGGGCATTCTAAGTAGTGCTATATCATTAAAATGAAAGAGTGCTCCATGCTGCCTCATCCTAATGTTTAAGTCAATCTGCGATTAGTGTTGGCCTCCTCTCAGTTAGCGGTGGCAAGCCTCTGAAGTCAGAGCTTTGGTGCTGCCAAAGCTCTGCTGGAAACTTCTCACTGTACCTTCACTGTTCTGTTAGCAATCTCTCTCTAACTCTTCTAGCTCTAAATCTGAAGGATTCTTGTATATTCTGTTTAGGTAAACATGCATGGTATGGATTCTCTTTTCCCTCTCTGTTTACATTTGTTAATTGTAAGCTGTGCCATGTCTTCTCCCAGAGTTCATCTTCCTCATACTGTATCTGGTGCTGCATAGTGTCTTCTGAGATTCCCAAAGCATTAAAAATGAATCAAACTTTGGATGTCAGACTGTCTTAAAACATTAAGGGTTTCTTTGAAGCTGCCATTTTGCAGCAGAATTAAACAGTGAAGCAGGGAGACATCTTAAATAGAAGAGGAAGACATGCCAAATCTTCAGTCAATAAGCAATAAACAATAATGTAATGCGGTCAGTTGACATGTTGTAAGTGACAAAAGTCATTCTTTGAATGCAGGAAATTAACTAATGTATGCAGACGAGAAAGAAAGGTGTAAAAATGGGTACGTTAAATATTAGATTACAAGAGATCATCATCAGTTCAGCCCTGGAATGCGTTGACTATAACTAATTGATGATATGTAACAGAATGAGACTACTGGAGCATGGATGCCCTCACTATCTGCCTGGCTGTGTTCTGTCTCATCCTATTAGTACTTTTCAGTTTTTCTTCACCCTCATATCACTGGCTCCATTATCCCATGACCTTGAAAGGAGTCAATAAGAGTGTTTCCTTTCCCATGTTTTTATACACATTTTCAATTTGTGTATAAAAAACTGATTTGAAATGCCAAAAATGACAACTGTAAAGATATCACAGAAAAATATTTGTACTGATTAAAAGAGTAATGGAAATCTTAACTTAAAACTTAACTTTTGCCAGTTTTAGAAATTCAGTTTAAATTTTTGCAACATTTGAGGCAAACTTCACAAACGTTGCCATGACATGAGAGCAGGAAATACTGACCAAAAGTAAGTATTTAGCAAAGACGAGAAATAACCATGCATAAAATCACGGTGCTATATCTACTATGCCATCCAACTAAAAAAAAAAAGTCTTCAGCTAGTCATCATCATGCCATGACAGGATGTTTGTTCTGAGTTTCAGAAAACCTCTCAATGTCTGTATCCCACCCTCAGTGGCTGTGTGATCTAGCAGAATGCAGAAAGTGCAGTAAACTGTGGCGTTCACTGTACAGGTGGACAAGCTGTAAAGGTCTCTAGCAGATGGCACAGAGAAACAGACTCTGAGCTGCTGGTAACATAAGTTTAGTGTAACCTGGATGTTAAAGACAGAGAACCCAGCACAGCAGTATTACGTAGCTGTGAGTCATGGTGGCTGGGAGCCAACAGTCGACTTTGGTTCCAGCATTTAGGAAGTACAGTTTGAGTGACAGCTATGCCTTAAAAATATCCTCAAGCAGATCATTGCATTGGAGAAAATCACTGTAATTGTGTTCTCATCCCTAAATAACATTTTAAACAGCAGAAATTACCATGGCTTTTGCAGCACTTGGTAATACTTTAACTGAAAAGAATATGTTAATATTTATTGATTCCTTTTAGTTTCACGCGTTTTGAGTCGCCATAATGAGTCATCGTTGTTGCTTACCTGTGGCACAGATGAAAATGACACAGGATAAACATAGACATTCTGTTTGAGAATGGATATATTGAATACTGCTGGAAGTGCTGAAGTAGTCGTCCTTGTTACAAGTTGCAAGTATTCTTTGTAATCTCAACCAAAAATTAAAAATCCCCAAATTCTCGTTTTTAAAGAAAACAAGTGACTTGAGTTTCTTTTTAAAAGAAGCAATACAAACTAAGTTGTGTGAAATAATTCATTATAATGTTTGCCTCCACAGCTGCTTACCTTAACCCTGTTCATGCATTTTATTGTCATATCAGCTGGTATATCAGCAACATTGAAACATTTTATTTCAGTCTCCTGAACTAGTGAAATGGTCACAGTGATGACAAACAAATGTTTCAAGGGTTCCACTGTCTTTTATACACACTGGAAAGTTGGAAGTATGATTACCAGTATTCATGTCCTCAAAGCTATGATGCGAATGGTTTAGTTGTTCCAGTGATTAGATCCTTTCCAGACACAAAGTTTGAATTTGATCTCTGCAGGTGTCAGTCAGTCCTGTGAAAGCTGCCATATAGGCCCACTGGTTTGTTGCATTTTTTTGGTGAGAAAATCGCCTTTTTGTTCTCTGTCTGTGTTCCGGTCTTTTGGCAGATTTCAGCAACATACAATGGCAGCATTTGAAGAGCGCTGGAAGTGGATGAAAGCAAACCACAGTAATAAGAAGCAGCAGATAGCCCCAACACATGAGGGGAGCAATTCTCTCAGCAGAAAATAAATATGAATTGTACTACTGGAAGGAAGGACACTGATTGCAATCTGCCAGGGTGCAAACAGTGTTGCACTGTGGTGAGCCATTAAAAGGCCAATTGTCTGGGATGCATGGCCGTGGGTGGACGGACTTAAGAAGACCCGAAAATAGGTGTTGATTATAATAAGGCAAGGATCCTCTTTCCTAGAATAGAGAGGGAAGTACTGGTTTTCCAAAGGGAGTAAATGCGTTTATACACATCCTCTTCGGAGTTTACAACCTGTGATCTTCCGTTGTCTTGGAAAATGAGGCAACACTGTTCCCTTGATTGATAACAAATAAGCATTGAGGAAATGTGAATATATTGTGTGTGTGTGTGTGTGTGTGTGTGTGTGTGTGTGTGTGTGTGTGTGTGTGTGTGTGTGTGTGTGTGTGTTGGCTCTTTTTCATTGGAGGCCAGTTTGCATGTCTTCACTTTAGAGCTACAACACAGTAAAAGTAATTCAGTGAAGCTCAATAATAAACATGCTATCTGTAATGTTTCAGGCCGTGTTATATAGTTTTATCTAAACATGCACCCACCTTGTCTGTTACATTGAAGCGTGCAGTCCACATGGAAGTCAGTACTTGCTTCAGGTACTGTCCATTACAGATTACAGTAGTAATGAAATCAAAGTTTCTCTATTCATTAAATGTTCCTTTTATGCACAGAAAGTGTATTTTAGTAAATGTGCCATCTACTAAGTCTCCAAGAGTCATATTTATGTTGCTGTTCCATATCTTGACTGGGAATGATGTCCAATGACAGAAACATGAAAAAGAAGGATCCTGTTTGGAGTGTTAAAGGCTTGTATTTGCTCTCACGCCATACCACAGGAACCCAGGCTGATTACTGTGAAGCCTCAAATTACAGTCCTCTAAAGGGTAACATCTTCTTCAATCTAAGCGCCCCCATCCTCTCAATCCCCTGATCCACTGTCCGTCCTCAAGAATGAGACAATCAGGGAAAATATGGGATCAGTCCACTTAATGCAACATGTTTTCTCTTCATTTTTCTAAATATGCCTACTGGGTTTTTACCATGCTGTAATTCCGCCCCGAAACCAAAAACAAACAAAGAGAGAGAAAGAAAATCATACTCCCTTCCAGTGTTCAGGAGACTTCTCTAGCTCTTTTCCCTTCTGTCACATATTGTTTTCTTTTCAAGTGTCCTTTAAAAAGCTCACACAGTGGAGGACCAGACAAAGGTAGAGCAACAAAGCCTTTACGATACGTGGATTCCACATTTTGACTGGTCCACTAACTTGCTAAATAAGGCCTGATTTTGGAAAAAAAATCTCCATTCATCAAACATGTTTCGTGACCATAATTGAATTACAGGGCAACAGTAGTAATGTAATCAGCACGTTTCCTGTCATGGTAATAGGCTGCCTGTTGAATGAGGGTGGGCAGCACTAGAGGCCTCACATGTTCGTTTAAAGAATGTCCCCCTTTGTTGTGTGCACATCATTCTGTTTCTCATCTGCTTCTTTCTCTGACTCTTCTTCCTCCTCAGGTCCTCTGAAGACAGACAGTTTTGCTGACAAGAGGCCCCTGCTGGGGGTTTGCAAGAGTACTGGGTCCTCTGGGTGAGTTCAGTCATTATAATAAAGCTGACCTCACCTCCTCTCGCAACAAGCTCTTGCATGTTTTTAATGGCTAAAGTCCTTTGCTGTATTCTTCGATGTACTACCATACAGTATGTCCTGCATATATAAGGTTCCAACCAAACATGTCAGCAATTGCAGTCACTCATTAGCACACCATCAAACAGATATGAGTTTCTACTCCTGCAATTATATTTGGCTTGAATGAAACTGAGGCCAAAATTGTACTTAACAAAAAGATGAATAAAACACTTTTAAACTTAAATGAACAAATGTAAAATACACAAAATAGATTAAAATAAACCATGAAAGCATCACCAAAATTTCCCCAACACATATAGCAATTATTACAAACATGCCTTTGAGTTCTAGAACTTATCAGAAGCACATTAACTGAAAATATAAAGAGGCCTTAAATTAAACCACAGGGGATTCCACAAGTAATGGTTGTTGAAGAACAAGAGTTTTTAATTGTGACAGAATGTGCCACTTTAAGTTAACTGTGTCATCTGTGAAATCAGGCCACCTTGTTGTGCCCCACTGACAGCTGCGAAATACTTCAGTCACTATTTAGGCCAAAATCAATGTCTCCCCCGTTAAAAGGCCAACTGTCTGGGATGCATGGCCGTGGGTGGAAGGACTTAGGAAGACTTGAAAATACATGTTGATTATAGCAAGGCAGGGATCCCCTGTCTTATAATAGAGAGGGAAGTAAGGGTTTTCCAAAAGGTGTAAATGCATTTATACACATCCTTCTAGGAGTTTACAACCTGTGATCTTCTGTTGTCTTGGAAAATGAGGCAACACTGTTCCCTTGAACAAAACGGGATGGTCAGCATTGCCTAAAATGTTTGGACACTGCTCTTTGCTAATATGTAACAATCCATTAAAATATGCCGGATCTGCCCAACACAGATCCTTATGATCCAAATATCCAGAAGTCCAATATTCACTCTCCATTTATTTTCTTTTGCTTTCCGCCAAATTCTGAGAAAGAGTCTAGCTTTTTAATTGCTAAATGCTTGACGATGTTTACCAGCTTGGGTTAGGGTCTCTAACTTGCTGTTCAGTGTTGGGCAGACAGCATATGGTGTGTTCATCAGTGGTTTCTCACTGAAAACAGTCGAAGCTGGAAATTATGTTGGTGAGAGCACTGAGACTGATCCAAAATAGTTCAGTTACAGGCTGTAAAACCAAAACAAATAGCTGAAAGGGAGCTGCGGAGTTGGTTATAATTCTCTGTGGGATCATCACTCTAAGCGATCCCTTTCACATTACACATAGTCATTTGACCCATTGTTCACATAAATATATTGATTAGAGCAGCTGTAATTAGATTCTGTAAGTTAAATTATTGCCATACAGTATATGTTACCCATGGCTGCCTTACAATGTGATAAAGTGTTTGAAATATTCCAGATTTGTTATTTTTACAACTCCACCTTCATGAACTGTCTGTTCTGAAGTCTCATATGTTCAGTCCTCTCACCCAGACTACTGAGAAACAAGGCACATTATAAACTGAGCTTTGACTGGCAGCATTGCAGATGTCGGCGCAGCAAACCAAATCATCAACCTGTCTGTCTGCATCAAACTGAGCATTTGTTTGAAGCCTGAGAACATTAGAAACACATTTCAACATATTGCAGTCTGGTACAACACTACCAGTAACTACAATGTCAGTAATATAGTTAAACTAATACTTCTCTGGCAGTGTTAACACAATCTGAACATTATAATCTTCTTAAATATAGAATTTCCTGCAGATCTGTTGTATTGGCTTGGATTAAACTGTATAGGTGTACTGTAACGAATAATATGGCCACAGAATGCTGGTCTTTTATTGGGTTAATATCGGGGGAACTGTCTTGAGAGTCCACAGACTGCTAGGACACCATAAGGACAGACACTAAAGCACCCTCTTTGTGCTGCTGGAATGACCCATTCTCATGACATTTTGTCTTTAAAAAGTGCAGAAGGGAGTGGAAAATGTGTTACTCTTTGCAATGTTATGAAGTACAAATCCTACATCTGAAAGTAATTTTCTCTTAATAATAAGAGGCATCAAAGGACAGCCGACTTCTTGTTATGAACCCTTCACATGCACCCAACTGGAGCCCAGCCAGTGATGTAGGCTTAGTGACTATGAATCATGGATTCTTCGTTGCACTATGTTTGGAATTTGCGCAGTACCTGAACGCCCCATAGGCAGTAAAAAAAAGGAGACTAACCCCTGTGTAGATCCCTGGGATTCTCAGAGTTGGGACATGGAATGTCATGTCTTTGTTTAGTGAAAGAAAGCAAATTTAAAAAGTGACAGACCCCAAGGCACCTCTCCATACCCAGTCAGTGCCCTCCCCCTCTTCCCCCATCCTCCATTTACTTATGCTGCTCTTCCAGAGCAACACAAAATTTAACTCAATATATCCTCCGAGGGAAATGAAATAAGGAAGTCTGTCTTCAGCTGGGTCTCGATGGAGACCACCTTCTTGATGTTTTCCAGGGACTGCCGCCCCTGTCTCTCTGACGCCGTTGCTGTTGCTTCTGCTTTTCCTATGTCCTCGCTGACACTGAGACAGGCAGCGTTTTGACGGTTTGGCGAATCATCCAGGCGTCGCTCGACACTAATGCTGAAAACATGCGCTGTGTTGAAAAGCAGAAACCCTGACCTCTGGCTGAATGGCACAGCCTGGTTCTTCCCCCTACAGAAGTGCTTGGTAAATAACACTCTGGTCAAAGACTAGAAGGAAAAAGGCTTCCGGGTGCGGCGCAGTACTTTCCATTGGGCCTGTTCATAAACTTACTAAGGTCCTCACACAATTTTTAGCATATAATCATTTTGAAATAACAGATTTTGTTAACCACCAAAAAGGATGCCGTCTTGACACTTAAATGGAAAACAGATTGGAGCCTTGGCCGCTACAGCGGTGCTGGTTTAGAAGTTGGTTCAGTCAGCTCTAGGCTTAGATTACAAGATTTGCAAATTAAAGGAAAACCAGAGAAGGGAAAAAGCATGTGTGCTGAAGCCCTGTACTTGTGGATTTCCAGCCAGGCACACTCAACATAATTTTATCAATGGAAAGGATTATGCGTTAAGTCCAAACCATGTATAGATCCAGTGATTTTCTTGACAGTAAAGCTACATATGCGTCCCTTTCACTCTCTGCACCGGTGCCAGTGGGCTTTGAGAATTAGTAAAGAATGCTGGTGCCATTGCAGACCTTGGTATGTCTGCTCACATTTCTGAAAAAAAAAATGTGTTTCCTTCCTCTTCTCCCTGTTGTTATCATTCTCATTCGTTTTAATTACATCCACAGGTATTAATATTCTGGGAGATTTGAGGCTGCTTGCTCTGTGTGAATGTAAATTTTATGGCTAAGACAGAGGAAACTTAAGTGTTTGTGGGTGTTTGAGTGCACATACTTCGTGGGCAGAAGTTCAGTGATGAATAAGTGTGCTTTGTTCTCTAGAGTTTGGGAACTGTGACATTTCCAACCTCCAGCCACCCCCGCACAACATCTCCAGATGCTGGGAGGATGTGATCCTTTTTTCTTTTAACCAATATAGTCCTCTTTCACCGTGCAGATTACTACTGGATGTGCTATTTCAGGGTTCTGGCTAATACAGATGGATATTCTGAGCAGATATCACAGTCACTATTGAGGCTATGGATACTCTTTTTTTAAAAGCAAAGCCACAGGACTTTTATCTGCTTCATGCCCTAAATGTCACTACTGTCTTTCCAGTCTAATACTTTTTGTTTTTTAAGGGTCTCCATTTGCCAATCCAAAATATAGTGTCAACTTGTTGTACCTTCAATTTTTTACTTACATAAATTTTCATTCATGATGTTCATGTTTATAGAAACTTTGTGGAGTCCGATACCATTCAAAGTGTTCATCTGGGCAAGTATGAAGTATACAGTCTGTGTTGATTTGACAACCCATGTACTGACACTGGTGGTCATATCAAGTACATTTTGATTCATATTGATCCCATTGTTATTCCATTTGGAACAAAGATGTAACTTCCACTGTAACAGCAATGTGACAGTGTCTTGCCTGCTTGCCATATATTATTCAGTTGTGTTCAGTCACAGCCACAGACAGACAAGCATGGCCAAACTAGAAGCATATTGAGGTTTTTTGTTTTTTTTTAGAGTATAATCCACCTTGTATTTTATTCTTTTCAATCATATGGTATACCTAGAACAACCTTTTTGATAACTGAGCCTCAGCTTCTCAAATTTAAGGAATTGCAGCTTTTCATTTGCTTTATGTGATCGTCAGGTTTCACTTTAGAAAATCAGTATTTCAGCTAGTTTCTGACATTTTATAGACCAAACAATTAATCGATCAAATGAGAAAATATTCAGCAGGTAAATTGATGATGAAAGTAATCATTAGTTGCAAGCATTCTTTCACTCATATATTTTTCTCTTTCTCTTTTTATTTGGCCAGCCTCATTATTTTACTTTTGCAAACACTTAATATGATGATCAAAAGTTAATTAACTTCACAAGTTCAAAGACAAAGGGGAAAACCTTAAGGAAATAAAATCATTTATCAGTAAAGGAGGTAAAGTAATAGCTGTTATAGTTTAAAAGCAACCTGAAATCCTTGTCCTAATCCTTAACCTGTGATGATGCCATTGTAGTTTGTTAGATTAAAGCAATGGAGCTATAGGTACTTTAGGGAGTGGAGTTAAATGTGTGTGCTTTCTTTAATGTTTTCTGTGTTGGTCATTGTGTTGTCATACAGATGCTCCTGGCCTTTTAAACATTTTTAATAATGCCGCTGCTCAAATATTGGTGATTTGTTTCATAACAGCTAGTTCCAGGACCAAAAAAATGCACCGAATCTGAGCATCTTTGGTCAAATTATATTATGGGTCTGGCAGTGTTTCTAAATATTTGACCTATTGTGTTTTTCTATTCTCATAAAGGCTATTTCATGTAACCCTGACAAATCAGTGAGGGGTTTTCTCTTTCCAGTCAGTTTAAAAACCTGTTTATGTTCAGACAGAATGCAGCAATTTTATTGAGCAACTGGTCATTTTATTGCTCAGTTACCACTCCACACACTGTCTAAAGGCAGTAGACTGAGTTGAGTCTGTGTCTTTGCAGTGGCGTTCTAAAACCAGTCCACAAAAGTCCCCAATAGTATAACAACTGCTCCTGCGTTACATAGATGATTGTTGAACAGTGATCTAAGTAACTAATATTGGAACCAACACATTCCAATCAAACCTAACCCAGGCATCCTATGTCTGCAAAACTGTGCAAAGGGCTTCAGACTTTATTCATCTCTCCATGTTCTATCTTTGAGAGGCATTAGTCTGACAATATCTGACAAGCTGATGTGTAGTGATTAAAATTTATGCTCTAGCACGACTAACATGTATCTGGATAATACTTATGGCATGAGTTCATGTGTATTTTCATTGGGGCTACACCTAATGATTCTTTTTCATTGATTAGTCTGCTGATTATTTTCACATTTAATCGGCGTGTTAAGTCTATAAAAGTTAGTTGCCGATTAATTTTCTTTCGACTGACTGATTAATCAATTAGTCGTTGCAGTTCTAATAGGGCAGTGCTACAAGCAAAGACATTGCTATCTCTGTTCATTAAAGCTGTTTGTGCCACCTCCCACCTCTCATTGGCAGTAAATGCCATGTAAATTCAAAGGTATACGTACAGCAAGCACAATTTTATACGACTGAACATCTATATATTTAAATCTGCTTTAAATCCTGCAGTGAAATGAAGCAGGTTATTAATTACATGGTTGCAAGCAACAAATTACACTTAGCTCACACACACATACAAACACTTTTGATGGCATAAGCCCATTGTGGCACTAAGCCCTTGTGCTTCAGTGCATTTTCATGACAGGTTTTGCTTTGTGAACTGGATGTATCCGTCTTCTAAAGTGTATTAAATGGAAATCATCAAGCATTTGTATAAAACGAGGCCCCAGATTAAGGGGATTTGGAGAAGTGATGCTTTTTATCCACCATGAGGTTATGGTGTTCTTCACTGTCGCATTATGACCACCCATGGTGGTCATAATGCACACATACACTGATGCTATCCAACCCTACTGTATGTGTAGGGTAGACGCAACTTCAGGAAAGTTATCCTGGAGAATCTTATGTATTTTATTCGTACCTTTGCTGTCACCATGGTTTGATTTGAAAGTGTAATGATTACATGTGCCCACAACGATGTCAATGTTGAGAATGGATGTCATACCAGAGCAGAATCCACAGACACTAGTGGTCTTTTCTTCCTACTGTCCAAAATTGAAAAAAAAAAGGTTAAACGTTTTCGATGATATTGTTCCTGTACCCTTTTGTCATGGTCCTGCGTGGAAACGAGAGTGGTTGTAATCTGCTCTTCACTTCCCCTTTTTCATTGCACCACGCACATACACACATGCACACACAACCACACCGCCGTGGCAGAGCTCTAGGCTCAGGCTTCACTCCGGAGCGTTTATTTTGACTTGCATGTCTGTTTTATGTCTGTCGAAAATGTGTTCGGCCTCGCCAATCCTCCCCCTTCAAATAGGAAGTCAGATTAAACTCAGTAGTACTGGAAGTGGTGCATATAAACACACCCGACAGGCTGAATGATTAGTAATGACTTTTCAAACCTTCACCACAACCCCATTCCCTAAACCAGGCCTCTGTGGTCAAAGCAATTAATATTTTATTTTACTAGCAATTAAACCTTTCCTTTCCCTCTACATTAAACTAAGTATATAGCAGTACAAATGTAATTTCCTTCAGATGGATGAAAGATAAAGGGCCATTGGCTTGATTAAGTAATACTGGTGAATCCATGGCATCTCAGAGTAAGCCTTAAGTCTTAAGTGGCCAAAAATCACTTAATGCATTCAGGAATAAAAACATTTTATTTTAACTTGGAAAATGAGCCCAGTCTCTACCAAAATTTAGGATATGCATTTCAATGGCAAAAAAGCCCGAACAATGGTGGCTCCCAAACACTTAAGTGTAGATACTTGAGCATCAGTTATACCAGAACTGCAGAGTATTTTTGAGTTAGATTGAAAGATCAGCACTGAAGGCTTTTCTTGATGGAAAAGATGTTTTCTCTCTTATTTTGACTGGACTCTGGCTAGAGTCTTATTTACTATTTCATATGGTTCATTGATCGGATTGGTTTAGGTTAGCCTGATAGATGGTGATGGACAGATGGTTCCTCCAGTCCTTGAAAGTCCTTGACCTTTTCCAAAATGTATCCAAGGATGACTTCTCAAATGAGACGTCTGATAAATATGGGCCCTGCTGTGAGTTTTTAACTTGTTCCCTGCATTTTCTCGGAGCCAGGATGGTCGTGCATACATATACAAAACAATCTCTGGGGATTCTTTTGGTATTTAGCATGCAGTCATCCTGTCATGGATTCCCCTTCCCTCTGGTCTCGTAAAAGCATCTGCAGATTGCTGCTTTGATTGTTGGCAAAAATCAGCATCTCGTGCAGACTGGAAGGCCATATAACTCAATCTCTCCTGTGAGAAGAAAGCCTGTGTCTATACAGCTTGTAGAGGTCTTAGGATCTTTTACACGAGTGGATTTAACTGGTCATTAACCAGTCTGATGTCTTGTTTCTCCTATCGCGCTTGGTGGCCTCTAACTTACAAAATAACAGCTCTGCTCTTCTGTTTTGGTTACAGAATGAGGCTGCTGTAATTTCAGTTGTTCACTCATTGTACTAGCATGTGATTTTTAGTGGAGGAAGATGCCAGCACGTGGGTGGGTGGGGTTAGTGAGAGTGCTTTGAACCTCCAGTGGGTGGGGAGTTATTTGTAAAGGCTGGAAAGTGAGTTTTAAGATCCAGAATTCTTAGCACCTGATGAAATAATCAGTAAGTCATCCGCACTGTAACACATAAATGTTGTATCTTCCTAAAAAGATGTCCACTAGCTTGTGTCTTTATGCACAAGCAGATACGAATATGCAAAGTTAACTTTTCTAGTCACATTTCTAGATGCAGCTTTAAGATGTCAAAGCAGTAGAAAGAACTCCTCTATGACCAGATGTTTCTTGAGTCAAGTGCTTCCACTTAACTTCGACAGAAAATTGGCACACGAGGTTAAAATGGCTAAAATTGGATCTAATGCAAGCTATGATTTTGGTAATGAATATTAATGTCCACTTCACTGCTGTCAAAGGAAGAAGGAAGAAGCTGGATTTATGAACTGCATATACATAAATTCTCATTTTGAATTTCTTTTCATTGTTACACTATTTGTTGGTAGGTAGTGCTATCTTGCTCATTTTTTGCTATATTGCGATTCCTTAATACATAAACACTAAGAATTGCAAAGTGTCTGTACACACACACACACACACACACACACACACACACAGGGCAGTGTGTTTCCAAAATGCTGCCCATTATACTGTATGTGCAGTATTAAACAATGAAGGAAATGTATTTCTGGCTGCTCTGCAGACATGGAGCTGTGGTTGAACTTTTTACCCTAATTACTTTCCTGCTAATGCCTGCAGCTTGCCGGAATCACTGTGGCTCCCTCCAGGCCTCCAGCAAGCTCTGATGTGGTCAGGGTTTGTTGAGTATGGGGGGGCTGGGCTTTAGCTGAGAATGAGAGGAGTGGGAGTAAAAAACAAAACAAATAACAGGAGGGAGTAGAGAAAGAATGTTGCACTACAATTTTTATTTTCCAGTTTTCATGGAGTTGGACCTGCAGATATGATGTCACATGGATCAGAGGTCCTTAAAGTGATAAGAACATAGTATGTTTTTAATTCCATCTTGTGATTAAGTGCATGTGATATGATCGAAGTGGATGCTGAGGTAAGATTATGTGGCCAGTTAATGTTTCCAAGGCCCAAAGTCAACACTGAATATATACTATCTGCCTTTCGGGTTGCAGTGGAGACTTTGTGTCACATTGTCTGAAAGCTTTTGCAGAGGCTTGCCTATCCTGCCAAGAATAAAGTTCTGAAGAGAACTTTGAGTACTTGTTGAATGTTGGCATAAAATATTGGCCATTGGCAATGTTGATTTGAAATTTCTGGTTTCAGTATTCAAAGGCCCTATCAGTTGAACCCCAGTGGAAATGCTATTCCTCAGAAGTTGAGCAGTCTTCAGTTGGAGCAATGGAGTTCTGTCTTTCAGCAGAGCCAGCCTTGACGTCCCAGACCGAGGTTGTATTTGTTTAGCATTTCCACAGCATGTAATTGTCGTTCGTATTTGGGGAGCTTGTAAAACTGTGCACCAGTCGGAAATGTGGTGACGTCCCTTCCTTGTAAATGAATTTATTTGCCTGCTTTTTAATTCCTCCTCAGGCTTCCATCTATGCTTTCCACAGCCACATGAAATCTTGTGGTTTTGATCCCCTGGTTTAGTTCACGTTCATAAAAAGATGTGAGCAGATTCTCTCAGCCAGAGGGAAAGTGCTCATGGAATAAGTGCAGCATTGATTTGAAAATTAAAATAACAGATGTCAACATGTTTCATCAAGGAGGAAGTACCCAGACTAGATTGATGATAATGGCACATTAATAAGACACGCGCCATCCATAATGGTCTGTAATGACCATTGTAAACAGTTGCATATCTAAAAGTAAACTCACACATGGTTGTAAAAGTCACTTTAAACATTGTGTTGTTAGGAGGTTTTCCCAAATCTGGTACAGTGCAGCACAGTAGCAGAGCAGCAGGACAGAAGAATGACCCAAGTAGCCGGAGTTTAGTGTAGGGCCAGTCCAAGGGGAGATGGATTCAGCAGGTGTGCCCTCTGCTTCCTTTACAGCATAGCAATTTAGGATTACAAAAAATCCAATTTTGGACTGTTGAGACCTTGACCCAAGTCATGTCTAATAATTTTCACTGTGGGTGATCTCTTCACTAAAAGTGAACGCTGTGCCTATAGTATGGCTTGGCTATTGTTTAAAACCTTTGGATCTGGTGCCAATATGATGATATCTCACTCTGAGTAGTGAAATGCCACACTTGCAGCAGGGGTCTTGGGATGGTAATTTGGTAATTGGTTGGTCCACCATTTAGGTCCTGACTGGGTATCTCAACAAATCTTAGATTAATTGCCCTTAATGTTGGACAGACATGTATGATCAAGCCTCAACAACTATTACCGTGAAATTTAGTACAGACATTCATGGTCACAGAGAGGATAAATTCTAATAACCTGTCGATACACTGGCTTTTCATAAAGCGCCAACAGGAGGTAAAAATTTCCACTTACCCAGTAAAATACAGCCATAATCTTCTTATTGAATTGGCACCAAATGTGTTTCAGATGCTCATGATAGATAATCCCCTGTTACCTCTGGTCAGAACTGAACTTCAATTTGTCCAATACGAAAAACCTGTAAAACCACGGACATCCCTGTCCATTTGGGTTTAGGGCTTATTAGCAAACGCTAACATGGAAAACTACGAAGGTAAATATGGTGAACATTACCAGCCAACCATCTGCATAGGAACATTGTCAGAAGACAGTGCCACGCTGATGTTAGCATTTACCTTAAAGCAGCTCAATGTCAGTACAGCCTCAAAGAGCCGCCAGCATGGCTTACTTAGCTAAACTCAAATTAAATACATCTTTAGAAAGCAGCCACATGAAAACATGGCCTAAATAAAGTAGAAATTTTGAAAATTCTTATTTAAATCTGAGAATATATTACAAAGAATAAGAAAACAAGACTGGGAATCTGACCAAGAGTTAATTACAAGCTTGCTCATGTTCTGTTATCAACTTGCATTTTGTGTGTTCTGTACCTGGCACTGCCGTTCCATTTTCTCCCAAATTTCTGAAGCAGGTTCTTGTCCTATCATAGGAAGTAGATGAGTCAAGCCTCCTTTCCTCCATCTCCCTCATTTTGTATCCTTTCAGACCCAAGGGCCAGTTTGAGTAATAGTAATTGACACATTGATCTAATAGGGCCATCATAATAGGCCTGTTACTGAGCTGGGGAATGGTGCTCGGCGTCACCTTAACATGCGCAAGGACTGACATCCCGCCATGATCCATAATGATAATTGTGATTTAGCCTTGCTTTCAACCTACGCCTCAACGTCCCCGGCATCAGGAAATCTTATTACATCTGACCCTGCATTGCCTCCATTAGAACTGGGTCATTTGTTAAAATACTGCAAAAGCAAAACAGTTGAACCCTGTGCTGTTTTGATGCTATAATAGTGGGTTATCGTTGTCCCTTTGAATCAATTCCAGAGGCCCATTTTTCGGGATAAAGCTTTGAATTGGATTGATTGGACTCTGATAATGCTGAAATCGATGATGCAGTCGCCTGAAAGTAAATTATCGTAGGGTGAAATATTTGTATTAATCTTAATGCCTGTATTCTTGATTGGTAATGGTAGCCGAGCTTGCAGTGGGAAGGCCTTTGAAATGTTGACGTTCAAGACAATCAGGGTGGAAAAATAAATCAGGGATTGGTCAAAACTTCTGTGGCACCTCTTTTATCTTCTCTAGTAGCATTCATTGGGACGGGAGGGGGGAACACAGTTGCACTAACATGCAAACCGTGCACATACACACCCACACACACAACCACGCACACACAGAGTACACATGCAGTCCTGGGACTTGTGCTTTAATTCTGGACTAAGAGATCTGAAGGCTCGCTTGGCGCCGCTGCTGTCCGGTCGTTGGCTTGCAAAACCTGCAATAGCCACACTAGTTTATATTTGTACTTATAAATGTCTGTATGTGTGTGCAAGCATGTGTGCACATGCAACGTATACATAGCAGAGGGTTTAACTCATGTGTCAATCATCAAGATGGTTGTTGGATATTGTTGCAGCAGTTATTTCATCTTGGATCTCTGGGTGTGTGTTCCTGCCTTTGTCTGTGTTAAGAAAAATGACTTGTGTGTCAAAGTACTGCCTCTGATGTTAGCTAACTTGCGTGTACATGCGTGCATATGCATGCATATGCATGTGAATGTGTATGTGTGTGTCTGTGTGCGTGTGTGTGAAAGGGTGTGTGTGCTGTGTGATTGCTTTATCGCTGGGTGATGGAATCCTGTTTGTGCCCACAGTGTCAGCTGCAGCTCAAATCCTGGTTCTGCATCGGCTCAGTGTAGCAGATTCTTTGACAGCTGTGCACACAGTTTACAGAGGTTGTTTCTTAGGATTGTGTTGAAACCAGATTATTGTAGGTGGAGACTAAAGGCTCACTTTGACCGGCTGTTTGCTGTAACTGCACTTTCATGGAAGGATTACCAACATAGGATTTTATGATGAGCCTTGTCAGTTACATTTGTTGCTTCTTAGGAGAGGGGTGGAAATGAATGTTACTTTTACAGTCTAATGATGATGTGCACTTTTATCTATTTTATTGACATTTCATCTAACATAATGACCATCTTCCTGCAGATATTGAAGTCCTCTAATGTGTCTAACCACTAAACAATGAGAAGCAATAGTACTGCAGTAAGAGCTGATGTATTTCAACTGATTGCAATAGGAACAAAAGCCAATTACAATAGGTAGCTTGCTCGACAGTACAGTACCATTAAGTTTATAATGCTACATTCTTAAATTTGTCTCTCTGTTTGTTTTATCAAACAGCTGTATTGACATTGCTGTGTAACCAACGTACCCTGCACTGTGCCAGTTATGCTGATCTTATATACCTGGAGAGGCCACTCATATATGCTCAAATGCCCTCAACTCTTGGTTAATAGCCTAATCTTAGTATCAGGTCCAGGTGGGGTCATGGGAGATGTCCATTACTGAAAAGAAATTAGATTGTTGTGCTGGTATATATTTGTTTCAAATACATTTTGTGGCAGAAATGCAGTGATAGGTTTGAAATAACGTACCTACCTACCTTTTAGCGTTCGCTATGCTATTTAAAATATAGCACAGAAGTAAAAGATTGTGAAACCCTATCCGAACCCTTGCTCTGTCAGTACCAGAACCTGGTTCTCCTCAGGCACTCTACTAAGAAGCACTCTCTTACAATATTCACCCAGTTGTTGTCCAGACTGTTCCAACTCCGGCTCTTTGTTAGCCAATACAAACAGCACAAGTTCCACAAGCACCAGTCTGCAGACACTAACACTGTTTGGCATTTGCTGTCACACTGAAAGAAAGGCTTAATACTCATAAGACATGTCAGATACTGCACAAATACACAAAGACCACGTCAAAACACCATGGAAACAAGGGTGGAAGGGAAAGGAAGTGGAAGAAGAAGCTGGAAAGACAGCTTGGTTACTCTATCATCAGGCCCATTAAGAACTTCCCCCACTGGAACACTTCGGCTGCGTTCAGACTGACAAAAGCAATGTGACAAAAATGCAACCTCCTTGTTCTTTTCAGGGAGTCTACTACATTGGTGCAGTGGGGTAGTGGATGTTACCGCAGAGGCATCTGGAAAAACAATTTTGCCATGACACAATCTGGCATTCTATAAAACCTTGCCAGTCAAATGCAAGTGTACATTTCATCTAACATACCTTGTTGCATTTACTGTTTAGCAATGTGCTTAAAGGCTTAGTAAGCTTTAAACAAGCTAATTCATATGAAGTGTCATCCAGACACACCCGAAGGTGGGATGCTTGCGCGGTCCATTCCCAGGATGTCAAACACCGATGCTTTGTCACGCCCCTCTGCGTCTCTGTGTGTGACCCACTGTCTCGTGTGTTGACACACTGTACCTAATAAACCTTCAATCTAATGAATTTAATTAGCTTTAACATTTCATCTACTCTCTGTCCACACTGAAGTATATCAACAACTTTTAGATGGATATTCTTGAAATTTGTAGAGAACTTTTTGTTCCCCAGAGGATGAATCTTCATGACTTTGATGGTTCTCTGACTTGTTGTAATGTTTGTGTTGTTAGCGTGCTAACATTAGCATTTCGCTCAAACCACTACTGTGCCTAAGAACAGCCTGACAACTACTGGGGTGTAGACAGTTTTTCATGTGGAATAATCTTTAAAACAAATTAAAACACCTTGCTGGATGTGACTCATTGATGCTGGTAAAAACACACTTTTTCCCTCTCCGTACTGGCTCTCTAAGTACTTACGGGATCTTTTGGAGTCCGTTTGAAATGTCTTTGCTGCTGTGTTACAGTATAGCCAGATATGTACTCTAAAATGGTGAATTTCCTCCACTGTTTGCTTTTGGTACCTTACCCAATGTGTGCATGTGTAAAACATTTGAATGGAAGAAGCAGACCTCTTGCCACCACAAAGAAGAAAAGGAGTAACAGTAATGATTAGGAAGGCAGACAGACCTTGACACGGTAGAGCCGGTCAGTGGAACATGGTGTGCTGCTGAATATGGTCATCTGTGTAATGGATGAAAGTCTTCCTCCTATGAGCTCGTCATTTGAATAACGTCCAGATTTCCCTTAGTAACTTAGCAATAGCTGTCCTCTGTTTAAACTAGAGCTGCAACTAACGATTATTTTCAAAATTAGTCAATATTCTGATTATTATCATGATTAATCAATAAATCGATTGGTCTATAAAATGTGAAAAATGCTCATCGCAATCCTTCAGAGCCCAGAGTAACATCTTCAGTTTCATTAACAGTTTAAAACCCAAACACTCTTCATTTACTATCATAAATGACAAAGAACAGCAGCAAATCCTTATGTTAGGAAGCTGGAGCAAGCAAATGTTTATCATTTTTGCTTGAACAATGACTTAAACAATCAATTATCAAAATCATTGGCAATTAATTTCCTTTCAATTGACTAATCATTTAGTCAGCTAATCGTCGCAGCTCTAGTTTAAACTTATCCTCTAACCTTGTCTCGTGCTGTGTCTAGTCTGCATTGATAAAGTCGTCACATCAGGCTAACCTTCCTTCCTAACCTATTATTTTGAGCCATTGTGTTCACAGGCACTGTTTAGCTTCCTTTGACCTTCCTTGTAACTCTAACTCAATGTCCAAAAACTGTCCCATGTTGAGACAGATGAAGTATATGACTGCACTCATTATGCACAAGCAGATTCAATGGACTGTTGAAAGCACTCAGTCCTATGGCTCAAGACACAAAAGTAACACCACATTTCACCCCAACATCCTCAGCCAACACGGCACCACAGGCCTCGCCATGGGTGACAGAGAATACAGGACTGGTAGAAGCTTTACTCGTGGAGAGATGGTTGGGGCACAGGGGACGGGTGGGGTGGATTCGGGGTCTTGCTTGATTAAGATTTATGTCTTAATTTTCCTTTACCAGCAGCCGCTGCCTGCTGTTGGATAGGCTTCCTCGTGTAACCCTTGTCTTTGCAGTGTTGATAGAAAGGCTTCTTGCAAATGTGTTGCATGACAAAGTGTTTCCCCTTTTGCCCTTCATTTCACTCCCTTTCATTATGGAGACCCTCAGAAGGGGTAGGCCAGTGGGACTTGGTGGAAACAAATACGATATGAATTCTCCTGGGAACTGCTGAGAGAAACAGCGTAGAGATGGTTAGAGCAAAATGTGCAGTTTAGTGGCAGGCGGTTTGATTCTCACTTCCTAAATTCTCCTTTCTTTTCCTGAGACAAAAACACTGACAAAACAACACAAAAGACGGTAATTGTCTTGGATGTGCATGACACAACAAACACATGCATGGTCAAGTACTTAGTATACCACTGTAGTGAACATTTGTTAACTGTGTCAGAAAATGTCTGTTTGAATAAGTGATCGTTCATCACATCTGTATCCTGCCCTGAAGTTTTATCAGTAGTTACTTGAGGACTGTAGAAAGTATTCACAGACTGACTCTGTGCATTTCTTTTCAGGACAAGCCCTCCCTACTGTTGTGCTGACCTGTATTCTCTACGGACAGGGGAAATGGTCAAATCAATTCAGTTCAAGACGCCCATCTATGATCTCCACTGCAACAAACAGTATGTCCATTGACCAACTGAACTAAAGCCCTTATGTTTTATAATACACTGCATGTTTATTTTCATTGTGTTAATGTGATTTCTTCTCTGTCTCAAGTATTCTTGCTGTGAGCCTGCAGGAGAAGATTGCTGCATTTGACAGCTGCACCTTCACTAAGAAGTTCTTTGTTACGAGTAAGAAGCTTAAACGCATCAATTTTATAAGACTTACACTGTTGTTTTTCTATTGTATGATATACTAATCTTCTCAGCAATCCATAGTTCACAAACACCCTAGTTAAAAATCCTAAAATAATTTTGTGTAGCAGTATTTTTGAGGAGCTTCTTTTGTGTCACTGAACCTGTTGCAAGTTTTGTGATGTTTTAGGGGTATTTAGACTGTTTTCTGACCTGCTATTTAGTTTCTGATGGGAAAAGGAAGGGAGTTGTGGGAGTTGTGAAGTTTTGGAAGAAGCACACTTGTTATTTAGATCACAAAGAAGTGAGATTTTATGTAGATTGTCATCACATGTTTATTGCCAATGGAAACATACTGTACAGTATATTTATGAACTGTTCTGTACCACGTGCAGCAGCGCAAACAAACAGCACCAGTCCTGTAAGATGCTTTTTTTTTTTTTTTTCAACACATCAACACTAACACTGCCAAACATGATCAGTGACTCTGTCACGTTGGCATCACACAACCCAAATAAACATGAAGCAAATAATTGATTATAATGCAGCCAGCCGCCAGGGCCTGCTGCAGTGGGCTCTCTCAAGCTTTGCATTGTGACTAAACTGCGCTTATCAAAACATGATGTGAGGCCCTCCATTTGAAGCTCAACACAGGAAAACTGTTTACAACACGGCTCATGCATCCTCCTGGCCGTACCTGCCATGTCTGCTCGAGGAGGCTGTGAAAGAAAGGCCAGACTGTATTACATGGCCATTGCTGTCCACTTAAGTCATTGACTGGAGTAAACTGACCTTACTGGCTGGCTTTAATGTGTCTCCTCTTTGTCTGCCTGCCTTCCCTATCAGTGTCTGGGCCACAGGAAACCAAACATGCTCAATAGTTATTAATCGTTTCTGAATGCAGGGGCCTCCTCTTCATAACGTCGTTTGGTCTGTTTGGGCCGTAGAAGCAGTAAACAGAGGGTCCTGTAATGTGTGCAGCTCCGCATTGGATGAGCCATTCTACTACTGTATGTCCGTTTCTTCTCCAGGGATGTGATGGGGGACATCTCATGTTTTTATGAGCACTTAAGGCTTGTCCCATGTTTATGTTCTTGCTTTGCATTCAAGTGGTGTGTGCTGTGAGCAGGGGCTCATTTTGATCCCACAGACTCGTCTAGCTTTTCTGAGTGAGAAGACTCCCAATGATCTATTTTGGTGCCTACTGTGTACATCAGTAAAGTATACAGTAAAAGGGTGTCTGTATTTGCTGATTGTATATTAGTGCCATGTAATAGCAATAATTACTATGTTCTTTTCTGTGAAGCAGACTAATTATTGTCGCTGCTCACATTTTATACTCACAAACAAACAAAAAAAACATTTATCTATCTTTATCTGAATCGTAAAAGTGGACTAAAACTGCCTTGAGCCAAAAGCATTTAGTGTAATGTGCAGACAAAGCAGCGATCCTTCATATGTGCTCGACATTTAGACCTCCAGGTCAGCTGAGCTGCTTTCAGGGTGTGTTATGTATGCAGATCAGTTTTCCTCGTACAGTTTTGACTGTAGGACAGTGAACTGCTCATACTGAGAATACTTACATGTCTGCTGATCACATTTGCTCAGGCAGATCTGCTCGGTTTTGTTCATACTTTGCAGTCATTATTCTGCTCAAATCTGTTTACTTACTCTCTATTTATTGCATATTTTCCATTGACTGTGTGAGCTTGTCTTCCTCTGCCTGGTCTGTCTGCAGTGACACACACTGTTTTTCATGTTGACCACCAAGTGCATCTTGGCTGAAAATAAGGATTTTGTTGGCCTGGTGAGAAACATTGTTGGCTTGGCTGAGTGCTAGGCCTGTACAGTTGTAGGAGAAACAGAGAATATATATGCTCACCAAGGTCTTTTTGGGTTCAGCCTGCAAAAGCCTAGAACCTGCTTTCGTTTCCGTTGATTCCACCTATCTTGATAATCAATTAGTCGTTTCAATCACTGTTCAAGCAAAAATGTCAAACATTTGCTGGGTCCATCCTCTTAAACGTAAGGATTTGCTGCTTTTCTTTGACATTTATGATGTTTTGGGCTTTTGGTTGGATGAAGGACCTTTGAAGATGTCACTTTAGGCTCTGGGGAAAAAGGTGAAATTGTGTGTTCATAATTTTTGGACGTTTTATTGAAGTTTTATAGAATCAATTGTGAAAATAATCAGCACATTTATTGATAATGAACATAACTGTTAGTTGCACTGTACACCTATCATGTCTGTTTCCTCTCCCTGTTCAGCCCTCTGCTCTGCACCCAGGATGTCAAGCACATGTTATCTCACAACCTCGCCTTCTCTGGCTTTACCAGCAGCAGTCCTTGTGGCTTACCTCAAACCCCCCCACCCCCATCTTCTCCCCACCAGCCCCTTTCCCAACACAGCACACTAAATTACTGTCTCCACCTCATCTGCTCCCTGAGCACTAAACCATTGTCAGCAAGCCATTTTCCTCACACCTCCACACACTTACATTAGCTCAGTACACGCATGTGTGTGTGTGTGTGTGTGTGTGTGTGTGTGTGTGTGTGTGTGTGTGTGTGTGTGTGAGACAAGGGTTCATGTACTCGAACGCAGCGGGGGCCATCATTATTGGATCAACATTTTGTTGCCCGCATGTTTACGCGCACTGGAAACAAGCAGACTGTCACTGTCCGTACAATGACTGCTTGCATTTAAATATATTTGTGACGATATCAATCATTTCTCCAGCCTGTTTACAATCACGTTTGCCTGGTTTTGCTTGGTTCCGTCTTGCAGCAGAAGGGATAGACACCCCTGTAGTTGGAGCTCAGTTTTGCTGTTAGTCATAGCAATCCATGTTCTTGTTTACTTCCACATCTGTTGGAGTGGGTTGAGAAAATATGTTCTTAGGCAATTTTTCTGTTTGTGAAGGCACAGCTTTGTTTGTCATTCAGGGTTATTGGTTGCTATTTTTATTTCTGTTGGCAGCACACCGGTCGTGTTTGCGTGTCAATGTGTGCATGTGTGTGTCCCCACAGGGATTATTGTGTTGGTCAATCAGCGGAGGAGCCATCCTCAATTTATTGGGTACCACAGACTCCATTAGGTCATAGTGTGTGCACACACAAGCGTACAAGCACGTCACCCTCATTAGACTCCCATTTATCTTCCCAAACGAGAGACTCCCCACAAACACATTAATGGTTTAAGATAGTTACAGACACTCTTCAGGGAGGAGGCTTACGAAAATCCCTGCATATGCATTCCTGTTGTTTGTTTTTTTTTTGTTTGTTTTTGTAAACTTTTTATTAAGACGTTATTCACCAAAATGTGTATCAGTGATTATTTCTATTGGAATTATCTTTCGTGTCCTCTGTTATTCTGACTCTCTTGGTGTCTTTTCAGGCTGCTACCCCTGCCCCGGCCCCAACCTCAATCCAATAGCTCTGGCAAGCCGCTGGTTGGCCTATGCTGAGAACAAGGTAGTCTCCACACACACGCACACACACGCACACACGCACACACGCACACACACACACACACACACACACTCATCCATTGCAGAAGTGGCTTATCAGAAAAGCGACATATTTACAATCCAAAAAATGCATTTTATCTATTTCCTCCCTCTTTAATCTGTCTGGATAAACAACTCATTCCAAGAAGAGTCCACAAGAGATGATAACATTTTGAAAATCAACAGATGCACAGGAGTTTTCTGTTCTCTTCTGTTTAATGGGATTGTTAAGTATTTACAAAAAACAGAATGTTCTATTGCCTACTCTGCAATACGTTTAATGCACAATAGTGTTTTGATACTGGCCCACTCAAGTAATTGACAGATGGGGCCGCTGTTTGTGTGACTGCCTAAGGATTTCCAGAAATGAGGAAATCTGGTTTGAACAGTAATAGTAATACTTGGACTGAGCCATTCAAGAGATATTGTATTTGAAATGAAATCCGTGCAGATTGGCTGTTTTTTTTTGTGTAACATATCTTTGAAAGCAAAACTAATTTCTTCCAAAGAGTGAAGAGGGGAGGCTTATGGAAGTCTTAAATCTTAATTTCCCCACAATTTTCTTTTCGTGCATCTTCTGTAGACTTCCACTACATGCTTGTATTTAGCTGTAAATCTTTGTGTTTTGCAGTTGATCAGATGTCACCAGTCTCGTGGAGGAGCTTGCGGTGACAATGCACAGTCCTATACGGCCACAGTGATCAATGCAGCCAAAGCAAGTGACAATACATCCACACATTTAACTGTTTTCCTCTCTTTCTCTCTTTCTATCTTATGTATATACTACAGGCTTGTTACATTAAATAGTCACAATTAGACATAATTGAGTTGAAGTGCCACTCAATTGCAGTAAATCATATTTCACATTGTTAGGTCTCAAAGTTTGGAGATTTTCTTTTTTTTAACTTATATTTTTTGATAATGGAAATATCTAAGTAGTATAAAAATACTGAGTATAAATTACTGTTTGCAGTTTAACACTTTGTTTCATCTCATGTTATCTTTCATTATCTAAGGCGACACTGGCTGATCCACAACAGAAGCAGCAGCAAGATTGCACTTTCTTTTATATTTAAATTAGGGGGAATGAATGGTACTGAAAATTCATAGTTTGGTAGATACCTAATTTTTCTGGTCACAGCTTTATAGGTGTGCAATACAGCAGGGGAACACCAAAGAAATTCTTTATAAAAATTCTGTGTCAAAGGTTTACACAGTTAAGTAACTCTCTGTAGCCACGGAGGTCCATGCAGTTATGAGAGGCACTTACGAGGCACTGGATAATTCCTGGACGACTGCAACTTGTGTTGTTTACATTGAGCAGGCACAAAGGACTGACTGAAATTCTCTGGTGAAGGAAGATTATAGCAGTGATCAAGTCCTTAAATAGATGCATTCAGGTGATACTGTCGCAAATGGTTTTGCATGTTTGATTTTTTGCATGTTGAAATTTTTTGCTTAAATGGGTGTGCCAAACTGAACTAAGTGGCAAAGTGTTCTGTACTGAACAGTTAGGGACCCAAACATACTGTTACACACCTATTTTCTATTAGTGAATGCATGCACAGAGGTGTCTTTTCTGCCAAGGGGCAGCCCTGTTTATTGTAAACTGGAGCTCACATGAGTGCCTAATGCTTGCTATCATAGGCTACTTTCAAAAAGGCTTTTTTTTTACTGAATATCAAAGCAACTACAATTTTGGGGAAAACGTGTTTAGATTGAATGCAGCACAGTCTACAAACTTTTTGATGCTATAACTGAAAGAACCTGCAGAATCTTTGATCACTTTCTTTGAAACTACACCTCAGTCACGTCTCACTACAGAATGAGTGACTCTAAACTAGCCTGGTTTAATCTTAAAACATTGGAAATTGGTTTTCATGTTCAGAAAGTGGCTGTAATCTGTATGAAGGTCCTTTGTCTTTAGCCGTTGCTCAGATGAAATAGCACATAATGCAATATTTCCTGCTCTGCCTACACCATCTGTAAATGTGCTGACATTGGATCCACCTGGTCTGCCCGGCTGACTGGGGCTGAGCTTATGAGACACTTCATCAACCTGCCTATCTGTTTTTTTCCCACTGTAATCTGTTTCTCTGCAATAGTCTAGTTTCACTCATCTCCACAGGGGAGCCACTCTAAGATGGCTCACTAACAGCCAACAGCCCCCTTTGATACCAGGTGAAATTCATTCCTGGTCTGATTTAGCTGCTTGCCAACACATGCTAACTAGCTAGCTCCTCATATGGTTCTAGTCTGTTTGTCCATTTGGTCGGAAAGGCTCATTGATTTACGAAGAGCAAGTATATCTTTCCCCCTGTACTAAATGAGTACGAACAGCTAGTGTAAGAAAAGTCTCATTAGCAGGCTAATGATGGTGTACATCAAAAAGAGCAATGTGTCGCTAACAGGTTGGCGGCGTGGTAA
Source organism: Chelmon rostratus (assembly GCF_017976325.1). Classification (NCBI taxonomy): domain Eukaryota; kingdom Metazoa; phylum Chordata; class Actinopteri; order Chaetodontiformes; family Chaetodontidae; genus Chelmon; species Chelmon rostratus. The sequence goes on from NC_055664.1 coordinate 2,671,879, forward strand.
GGGGTAGACAATAGCACAGGGTATTGATATCCAGACAGGCAGTCTGCTTGCCCGCCCTCTCCTCATTTAGGACCATATATCTTAATACAGATGACAAGGTATCTCCTTCTGGCTCGTGGCGCGACACGCCGGCTCTTAGTGCTGACATCCAGAGACATGGAAACAAAAAGGGGTGTAGCACTGAAGTGTAATGGCTTTTGTTTAGAAGAAAGATAAAAGGGAGAGTGCGACAGCCCTGACCAATTAGACCCCTTGTTCCAAATTTTCTCTCTTATGGTAGCATTTTTGTATCTCATCAATCCGCTTGCCTATCGCTCCTGAGAGTATAATTGAGAAATACCTTTCACATAAATTATGTTGTAATCTGTTAAGATGGCGACATGAGGCCATAGCTGTGTGTGTGTGTGTGTGTGTGTGTGTGTGTGTGTGTGTGTGTGAGTGTGAGTGTGAGTGTGAGTGTGTTTTTGTCAGCCATCAAGCATGATCTGCTCCAGACCCCCCTCCCCACCGGCAGATCAATAGCTCCTGTTTGGACTACCACTAAGAACTCCACAACTGCAGTGATTAGAAAACACATTAGTGTTGATCAATTAGGACCCAAACGCCTCACTTAATAATTGATGGCTCTTCTGGCATTTTACACACACACACACACACACACACACAAATGCAGGCGTACGCACGCACACACACAGGCAGCAGACACTGTTAGTGTGCCTGGCCAAGTGGCAAAGAGAGACAGTGGGTGATCCTCAGACCCAACAAACGCGAGGCGCCACGCTGTATTGACAGGGCCGCCTAGTCTGAATGCCTGATTAGGCTCTCCGGGGCCCCTTTGGCGCTTACACACACAGACACACAGTCACACGCATTGGACTCCATTAGGCAAAGACAGTGTAGTAGGTGAGATAGACTCCACTTAAGCAGCACTATCCATTTCCCTCAATCGAGCCACAGAGGTGTGTTTGAGCGAGACACCCTGGCTGGGCCTTAAGCGGACACAGAGGAGCCTCACACACATGCACACACACGGGTGTCTCCTGTGGCTGCAGTGCTACAAGTCATCAGCACTGCAAGTTATTGTATTGCACATGCACCTATGCACTTACTCGTCTGCTCATTTTCATTGAGCTCAAACTAAGTGAACTAAAAAAAATATATGTATGTATATATATATATATATAAATATCAGGTGTTGGATTTGTAAACCCAAATCTAATCCTTTTTCTTTGTTCTTCCAGACTTTAAAAACAGGCTTGACAATGGTGGGTAAAGTTGTCACCCAGTTGGCAGGCACCCTCCCAGCAGGCACTCCGGACGAGGAGGGTACGCCTCACAGTGCGAGCCGCCGCAGCCCCCACAACCCCGGTGTGGTCACCATCATTGACACACACAGTGTCGGTGAAGGACAGGTCAGTCAAGTGCTTCTGCTTTTGCTTGGTATTGTTAATGTGGATTTGTACATGTCACAGACACCCGTTGTTCACTCTTTATGGACATTACAACAGAGTGATGCACCTTTGCCAGACATTATCTAACAATTCATGTAATATCAGTGTTATATGCCAAACAGCAGTATACACACACTTTTTGTACAAACTACAATATGTATTCATTTTTCTGAAATATGTGATCATGGGTATTATTGCTAGGGTGTTGGGATAAAATAGGGGCAAAATTATTTTTCTTTTTCCCTCCTCACTTGGTAAAATAACTGTCAGACTGCAGTGCAGACTTGTACCTGTTAGAGTGACATAAAAAAAAATATACACCACACACTGGAAATATAAACACACGTGACTGTCAGATTTAATAATGTATTATTCTATAGTTGTGTTTCTGTGTTTCAACTCTTTGAATCCTTCATTGTCAGAGCTTAGAGATGAAATTCTTTTTATTCAATTCAAAACCTTGCCTTTTGTTTTTAAATCTAAAATGCTTTCAAACATCTGCTTTCATTTGTAATTGTCGCAAATGGCACCCGACATTAAATCATAGACAAAGGTTTCATCTGAAAAGTCTAACAATCATGTTTTCACTTTTGCTGGGCCTTAAATGCACATGCCATGAGGACAAAGACAGCTGTAAAGCAGAATCCATCAAGTTGGTGAAAAAACAACCTTTAAATGTAAATTGTTTCACTGTATTTTTCTCATGTGCTTTAAGAAGCAAATGAATGCAGCACCATTAAAGTATTAGACCAAGGTAAATAAATGTCAACCAGATTTAGGCCAGAAAGTTGATAAGTTACAGCAGTCCAAATAAGGTCTTAATGAGGTCTGTTCATTGTCATTAGAAAATAGGTCATACTTTTGAGGGTGTTGGAGGGTCATATTTTCAACATACTAATACTTAAATTTTAACTTGAAGCTTTAATATAGCTCACTCTAATATTTTCAACATTGGCAAGTTAATGACGATAACAAGTTCCTCTGCCAAGTAGTTCTTTCAGCAGTGAAGCTGTTTTGGAGACTCATTGCGGAACAACACATTTTAACACACACTTTATGTTGATTGCTCTTTTCAATTGTCACCCATCTGTGTATGCCCTGGCCCATGAGTTTCACTATGACTTGAATTATACAAAGAAAAAAAAAGATTAGGTTCTTGTAAACTTGACAGCCCCCCTCCCTGCATCCTAGCAAACCCTCAGACAGAAACTGAGTAACTCAGTATTTCCCTTTTGGATCAAGCATGGTGGTTAACCAGAAACTGTTACCAGGTGACCGTCATTGTTTAATAGAGTGTCATCTGTACTGGCTAGACCTGTAAATACTTACATTTCCCCCCAACTGGACCCTTCTATGCATAATGCATACACAGACACATGAAAGACTAAATTGGCACCAGTTTGTTCTTGGTTTTTTTGCCTCTCCGGTCTCGTCGTGTGTGACCCAGGTAAACATAACTTTGGCATCTGCGGCTCGGTGGGAAACAGCAAAATCTTCAAGACTGGCTTTTTTTTCTTTTTTCTGTGGCTTGGACACACTCAGGCCCATTCACCTCACTCTGCACGACTCGCTGAAAGGTGTGACTTAGATTTGCTGCATATTTTAACAGCCAAGCTTTTAGCCACAGCCCTGTTTTAGCAGCCCTGGTAGGAGAGACTCTCTGTAAACAGTCAGCTGTTGGTCCATAACCTCACATGAAGCTCCAGGCTGAACGAGTGCACCATATGTCAAATAAGGTCTTAGCATTCAATTTAGCCATTTTTATGGGGGATTTAGGAAGTGAGTGAGAACTATGTTTCCAGCCACGTATATTTTTTCTGTTGTAAATTGTTTCTCATAAAAAAATGCAAGTTGTGTGTTGGGGTGCAGAAACAAAATTCATGATGATGTGAGAAAATACTCAAAAATACTACTATCATCTAAGGCAACAAAAACCTTATGTCCATGGAAGAGGAAGAGGAAAAGAAGAAAATGCAGCTGATATCATAGCATAGTATTCATTGTACATTTGCAGCACATATCCTAAACCCAATGAGCTGTGACAATTTTGTTAATTTCTTAACATGCAGTATAATTAAACAACAGTGTTGTCTGTCAATGTGGTTCTTTGCTGTTGTGCTCTCCTCGCATAATTATCTCTCCTCTCATCTGCTTCTGCTTTTTTCTGTTCCCCTCCTTTGCTTCTATAGAAGAGCAGGCAGCAGCTTCACTTTCACTTTCATGCTTTTTCCGTGCTTGCTGCTACTGTCTGTAGCTGTGGCAGAAATAAGCCAAGATGATGCTACTGCGCAGTGTATGATATGACACATCATGCACAAAAAACACACCCCCAGCTGCTAGTGTCCATATCACATTAGGAGTTATGCAGAAATTAATAAAAAGATTTGCATGACCTTATCAAAAGGCAAGCAGCCATCAAAATGCAAATGCAAATAGTAATGATGAAAAAAAATGAAGGTACAAGGTGCATATACCTGTATACTGAAAGTACATACTAATGTATGGGTCTAACCCTTGTTCTGGTTTGAACCAAACCATTTGCCCTCAACAGGATCTCCCCTTAACGTCTAAAGAAATCCTAAAAGCTTTCATCCCTTTAATTCTCCTCAGCCACTCCAGACCATGATTAATCACACTGCAGAAGCTGTCACATTTTTAATGAGGCGTGGTAGCGTACATAGTACAGTTTGTCAGTGATGTAGTCACCACACACACACTCACTGCCTTCTCCTTCTCTCTTACACAGCGACTGTAGTTGCCCTGCAGCCAGTGTGCTGTCTTCTAAGCTGGACCTAAGCCTTCAGAAGCAGGCCTGCACTCTGTCACCAGCCGACACACTGTAACCGTACACTGGCCGTAAACACTGGCTAGGCCAGGCAGGCAGGGAGGGGAGAGCTAGGAGTGGAGCAGAAATTGACAGGGAAGTGAGGAGTGGGAGGGTCGGGGGCTGGCTTTTGGAGGAATGGGAAAAGGCAGGGATATGATAGAGGTGAGGTCCAGGATATTCCCATCTCTTCTGGGCTTTGAAATTCCTTATTTGGAACAGCAGCCTCGTAACACACAGGCACACACACTGTCCCCTGTGTACCGACGGGCTCGGTTCTCTGGAGCACACTCCTGTTTCAAAGGGCTCCAGCAGGATTCCCTCACAGAACAACATTGTCTGCCTGCACTGTAATAAAAGTGATCTGCTTCATGTCAACAGCCTCTTTCTTTCTGTTCTCCCCCTTTTTTTTTCTTTTTTTCCTGCTTATTTTCTTGCTTGTAGTCCGAGACGAAACCCTTTAGTTTTTAGAGGCTGTTTCTTGTTTAGAGTAGTTCCTATTTAAAATGCTCAGCCAGCCTTCCTGACATCGTTAATGCAACGCTGGGGCCAGATTTAACCCTGTGTATATGTTCCCTCTCTCTCTCACACACACACACTCGTGCACAAAGTGGCCTCATGTCTGGGCTTATTTCTAATCTCTCTTCGTGACTAAAGGGGTTTTCTGCCAGCTCCTGGTCTCAGCTCAGCCTTTGTTAGATTTGTCCCAGTCTTGACAGCAGACTTCATACAGAGATTTAGGAGCAGCCTGTAGTTCAGTGCAAAGTGACTTATAATTTCATTTTCTTAGGCAAGTTTCAGAAGTAGCAAGCCAAAGCTGCATTTGACGCCAGTTTGTGCCTGTTTACGGGAAAACCCGCTGTCATGGGGTATTGTCAAAGCCACATGTGAAAAGCCACATTATTGCCAAAGTAAATTTGTCCATATTCTTGTCTCTGTTGTTGGACTATCCACCGTCCGCACTGGCCTCTTACTGAAACACCAGCACTAATGAGATATAGCTCAGATTTTGATCGTTCAGAAATTCTTCGATACAGCACAAACAGAAGGTTTTGAACAAAGTGCTTGTGTGTTAGGTAACGTGGTTTTCTAATTATTTTCTATCCACAAGAGGGCAATGGCACATTCAGAAAGGAGTTTAATGTCCAGCTATTTCACTATGGGGTGATGTCAAAGAACACTGCTGAGTGTGGTGATGATATCAGACCAAACCAAAATGTGAAGAGAAATCCTTGAGCATGGGAAAGTCCCGTTCTGGGTTCAATGTTCTCATTGTTAGAAAATGATTTGGAGTTTCTTTGTGTGTGTCTGTGTGTGTGTGTGTGTGGCTACGGTGGTGTGGTGGTGTGTGTGTATATATACTCCAGGTCTTGGTGAGTGAGGACTCGGACGGAGAAGGAGTGGTGGCTCACTTCCCAGCTCATGACAAACCCATATCCTGCATGCAATTCAACCCCAGTGGTAAGACACACACTCACTAACTCCACACACACATACATGCAAGTTCAGAAGAAACCAAGAAAGATACTGGACTTACATTCAGGTTACATGGTTGACTCGTGTGTGGCGTGTATTCATATTGTACTCAATTAACATGTGTTTCCCCGACACATGCTTTTACACCAACCTCAAGACAAAGGCAACACATGCAGGTCATTCACGTGTCACAAATAGGAAATAGGTGACATATGCAACTGCAAGAGTTTTAATCTACACCCAACCTGAACCAGTATAACAAATCTATTAATTTGGTTCTGTAAAAATTCTCCTCTGAACCTTTCTGGTTGGATAATGTACCCTAATTAACAAGAGTGGTTATAGAAACCTGTGACTAAGGATGCTGAAAGTCTCTTTTTATTCAGGGTAACAGTGGATGAATATTAAGAATGCAAAAGGGCTTAAAATCCATGGAAGAAACTAATGAAAAACATTCAAACTCATAAAGATATGAGCATCATTTGAAATATGATAATGCCTGCCTTTGTTTCTCTGCTCAGTTGGATCTGTCTCCAAGGTAATCTGACAGGTGTTTCAAAAAACAAGAGTGCAAATTAAGATGAGCACACTTTAGTGAAGGCTAAAAGTAATTTCAGGAAATGTTGTTTCATAAACTAGTATGACCTGAGTTACAGTGGACCTGTATCCCTCCAGAGTCCGGTCTCCTCAGTCAGGCTAGTTTGTAGGCTTAGCTTCACCACAGGTTTAAGTGTTCCATGCAGTCTGCCTCAGGCTGAAAGCCAGCAGTCCCCTGGTACTGATGCACTGTGAACACAAGTCAAATTGAAAACATATATCTCTTTGTATGTGGTATTTGAGTGCTTAAATTCAGGCTTATGAATAATTGTGACCTCTTGCTGTATTCCGATCGTGAAAGAAGCATTTTTATCATTTATTTCATATTAATGATCATGTTCGTACAGTTAAAGAAATGAAACAGACAACCAGAAATACTTTTGACATTTGATTTAAAGTGCAGGAGTCTGACAGTCTTTAAACAAGATCTGTACCACATAGGGGTCATTATGTGTCTTGTGCTTCTGTCTTTTCCTGAAACAAAGGTAGGCCCTAATATGTTCACCTTACTGTGGCATTCACCTCAACACAGTGCAACGATGGCAAAAAATTGGGTTTTTCAAAACTAAACAACTGAAAATCATTGTGTTTTCTGGCTGAGCTTTCTGGTCAGCACTGAAAGATTCTGGTTGTGACCAGCGGAGTTCACAACCTGTACTGTAGCACAAGCTCTATAACAACCAGAGAAAGTTTTAGTTCCATGTTGATCAATTTAACGTTTAGTAACATGTGTTACATGTTATAACCTGGTTATCTATGCAGGTTGCTGCGGTATACTTGATGACAGTGGCTGATGGCTTATTTTAAGAAAATGATGGCCGTTCATGCATTGACTCACATCTCTGTGTTTGTGTTACATGTTTCTTAGTTCCTACACATATCTGTTTCATCCATGCACCATACATGTCATACTTAGGAGAGTAGCTAGGAATTGGATGGTTTGCATGTTTTCTGCTTTAACTCATTTCCACTGGTGTTTCTGTTAAGTGGGTTTCTGTTAAGTCTGTACCTTGTCATTCAATAGACATGCTGCCACCTAAGTGACAACTGGGTCCTTGAATCAGCTGAAAAAAATGTCAAAAATGTACTTTGTGCTGATGTACTCTGTGATTTCATCAAGCCGTGTGCTGAGATTAGTTTCCATGTGCAAATCTCACACTCCCCTTTCACCACATTATTTTACTCTGGCGTCTCCTTTCCCACTTTCTTAGCATTGCTGACCTCCACCCCAAAAGGAAAGGGACAGTAGATGCTTTGTAAGTGTGAACAGGCTACCTCGTCAAGTCTGTGCGTGCGATGTGTCAGCTTGTGTATGGTCCTGTGGTGTGTATGTGTGTAAGCATGTGTGTTCATGTATTTAATGCTGTGTGTGTGTTGTGTGTGCATGTGCAGTTAATAAAGGAGCTGCTGAGAGATGGCTCTCACCCCATGACCTCCAAGCCCCAAGAATCCTTCACTTATGTAGACTTATGACTAAACTCAGCAGCTCTGTCTGAGCAGGAACTGGATGATATTGCAGACAAAGACAGACAAGACATGGTTGTCTAGACCGTACCTACTCCCACCCTCACCTCAACAAAAATCACATACATAGCACGAACCAGTTCAGTGCAGTTCACGGCACAAAAGCCTGCTTAAAATCACATCAAAGAGAGCAACACGTTTTAATCTCTGCCAGACAGTGTTCTGTTAGTAGGAAGTAGACATGATATTTTTGGATCTAGTGTTGTGGCCGTGTTCCAGGGTGAGAACATGTTAACTCTGCCTAATTAGTATGCAAAAGATTGCAGGATAATTGGTTCTACACACGGTAGATTTTTGTTTCTTCTGACAATCAGTGGATACTTAAAAATCGTGGAAACTAGAAAGAAATCAGTATTTTGGTTAAGAGAGCTTGATTGTCACTATTTATACTACATTCGTCCTTTGCTTTTTGGTTATGTATTTAAGCACATATTTTACTGTAACTCACGCAGTTACCTAATTAACATCCCAATTTTAATGCAAACCATGGTCTTTTCCTAAACATAGCCAAGTAGTTTTGGTGACTAAACCTAAATCTTTCCCTAAACCTTATCAAATAGTTGATGGTGTCCCTTCTTCATCTCTAAAATTTTAAGATTCAAGATTCAAGATTCTTTATTGTCATTGAGTATGACATGCCAATGAAATTTGCATTGCAACCCCCATGTTAGAAGATAATAAGATTCTAAAATAAAATTAGGATACTACAATAAAATAAACCAACATGCAATAAAAATATTTGTAAATGCAATTAAAAATATACCAGAAATGAAAATATACTAAGACAATAAAATATACTAAACAATAAACAATAAAATATACCAGTGAAATGTGCCAACAGCAGCTGAAATATACTAAAATGTATATAAACAGAAAACAATAAAATATACCAATGAAATGTACCAATATAGTAAAATGTATATTTTAGTTTCTTTTTTTTCTGGTTTGTAGTTGATAGTTTTCAGTACATCCATGTATATAAACTGAAAGAGTTATTCAAGATTCAAGAGTCTTTATTGTCATTGAGCATGTCAATGAAATTTTCATCGCAACCCCCATGTTAGGAACAGATAGTAAGAAAGATAAAAAGATTAGAAAGAATAAAATTAAGATAACTACAATATTCACCACCAATCATTTCTCCTCTCCATTCTGGCTATGAATTGATATGTTTCTAGCCCAACTATAATCTTAGAGATGTGGGACAAAATCCACAAAGCTAGTATCAGGCTTTGACAGTCTGAGTTAGCCAAATTAAGTAACAATCTTCCAAAGTCAGCACAAAATCCCCTTTTTGTGTTACCATCCACAGACAAGGAAACAATGCATTGTAATACACAAAGGATGTTTTATACTAAAAACGCTTTACTTTGGAAGATGCCTTGTTAACCTTCTGTATGGTCCACGTCAAACACCAACTTGCCAACAGAAGAAGTTCAGTCTTTTTGGTGGAGACCAAAACAGAGCTGAAAGGAAAATGAATATTGCTGCTACATTTTTCAGGTGGCTAGTTCAGTCAAAGTCACTTTGCTCTGCCTTGTTTTCAAGGTGTCTTTGGTCAGCTTTATTTTAACAAAAAAGTTGGTGACCAGTGATTTCCAGATCTTTTTAAAACCTCTTTTTCCTCAAGCATCCAAGCTGGGTTTCTCCAGAAGTGCACCATCAACATAACAAAATGCAGCACATGTGGCACTTAGTTTCAGTGTACTGGTAACTGCTGAATCAGAAAGCCGACAGAATCCCCTGTGACCCTTTCCACAGGGCACCGTCAACTTCAAAAACACACTTTTAATCTTTCTGACTCATTTACTGTGAGCCAAATCTGAAGGGCTAATAAATGTTTAAATTACAGCTGAAACCAACACCAGAAGTGTAGCCAAAAAACACAGATTTCCCATTTTTTCTTTGCAGTTAGGGCATGTAATGAGATTAGGATGACTCTTCATACAAGCGTAGACTCTCCTCTTTTCCACTGTTGTGATTGCAGGACTCCTTTCATCATTGTTTATTCTTATATTCATTTTCATTTCTGAGCAGCCTGCAGTGGAGTGTCCCATAATTAGAGGCCTCTTGATTTGATCAGAGCCCAAATCCTGAGTGACAGGTTCATTGGTCTGGCTCTAAGTGAACTCTTTCCAGGGAGTTTGGGGAAGTGGCTTTTACTGAACTACCTTCCTGGCTCTACTGAGGCTCCCTTCACAGTGGTCAAGCTCAACATGGCAGAAACAAGAAAGATAGACTTAGCAGGAAACAATGATATGACTCAAACAGAGCCTGGAAAGCCCAGAAGTTTTTGGCTGGGAAGAGTTATGTAAGAAACCCCAGTGGCTTGTGTGTGTTGGAGGCTCTACAGAGGGCGGACCGGTGGCCGCCAGTTCTTGGTGTGGCGGCTGGCGCTTTGCGGCGCTTCGGAGGATCTGTGGATCTATTCCTAGTGGTGTAATTAGAGGGACGCAGATGAAGTGCAGCGGCAAAGCGCTCTCTTTAACAGCTGCAATGTGTGTGTGCTTGTTTTCTTTCACGTCTCGTCCTCTTCACTTGCTCTTAACGATCCTTGACTTGATTATTAGGTATGATGCCAAGGTCAAAATACACTCATGTTGTGATGGCAGAGATATTGTCCAACAACTTGAGCATTACGTTTGACTATGACTGGCACTAGATGGAGTGATTGATCCAGCAACCACGCGAGTCACCACCCTCTGCTCTTTATCCTCTCAAACCTCTTTTTCTTCAGTCCTACTCAGTCTGATCAAGTGCTTCACATGCAGTGGTGGAAGAAGTATTCAGACTCTTTACTTAGTAAAAGCTGTTCATTTTAAGTTTTAGTCCTGCATTAATATATACCAAAAATCTTATCTGTAACATGTTTTTAAGTATCAGAACTAAAAGTATTCAATATGGAGACTAGCTTGTTTTAGTGTTTTATTTTGTGTGTTGAATTCTATATATAATTATATCATTGTTACCGTTACCGTACGATTGAGCACAGTAGTTTAACCAATTAGATTGCATCACATTTTGTGATATATAATGGTATCAGCTTTATTTCCAGTGGGGATGGGGGGCACATTCCCCACTTTTCCAAATACTATCTTTATCCCCACCAATTTTACAGCTGCAGTTTGTTTTACTCCCTGAAATCTGTGGAAACAGTGCCCTCCAATAGTGAATATAATCATTAGTCACAGCCATAAAAATGTTGATAAACACCGTTTTGCCTCACCTTCACTTATTACTGAAAGCTCTCAACAATTAATGAGCAGCACTGTGGACTTTGTGGACTGTGTTCCCCTGGGTTTTGCCATTTAGGTCACCCTACCTTCTAATGAGCAGATGTTTTTCAGACTAAATGCAGCCTCGGACGAAGCTCCTGAGATAGTATTTAGGGCAGAAAAAGCACTCTCACCTGTTTTGCATGTTTGTCAGGTAAAACCATAATAATTAAATCTGCATTTTGATTTACAGTTGACCGTGTATAATTATTACATTCTACTAAAAAGTTGTCAGAAGGGAGCATCAACTGCAGATAAGGCAGTGAAGCACAGTTTTTAGTTAGTTTGTCATGAAGTGTCCGGCTCAAGGAAATTAAATAAGAGCAGACAGCATTTCTATTTTGTTTTTTTGTTAGGCTGCTATTTTTATGGAAGGAATGATCAGTCAAACAATTTAAAGTGTTTCATAGTTTATTACACTGACTGATAAAGACCAGCGTAGTAATTTTTCACAGGCAAGTCGAATTATCAGGCCAACAAGATGAACATTGCATTTTTGTCTGTGCTGCTGCAGCCATTATGTTCATATGACAACATTCAGTTCAGACTTGTGCTGTGTAGAAAGTGATATAGAATGTTTGTAGGTCCAGCCTGGTGAGATATGTGTTGTGACTCTGAAGCTATTTAGATGAGACTGACATGTTAAATTGCTGTCACATTTATGTTAAGAGTTGCATGTTTGAAGAGGCCTTTAATCTGCAAAGTAACTGCAGCACTCAAATGCACGTCAAAGCAAAAAGTACAAAAGTTTCTTCTCAAGCGTAGTGGAGGAGAGCTATGAAGCAGCAGAACAATTGGACATGCTCAATACAATAGCATTACCAGTAGCTCAAAGTAGTCGGATTAAAGTACAGTGTACTTCCACTCTGGTCCTATGAACAATCTCTTTCGTTACCTTTTTCAGTCTTATGAAACACAGCAGGCTACCACAGAATCAGAACTTAATTTTTGCGCAGCCGTCTGAATGTTCTGAATATGGTAGTCTTGAATACCCCATCAAAGCCAGGAGTAATGGCAGATGAATCAAGACTGAATCTCCCCACACGGAACTGTCCCATAAACCATATCCCTGGTTTAGTAACAGGCTGGTCTAATGAATAGCCTGGGTCGTTGAGCCTGACCATTGAGGCAGCTGTGCCGTGAAGGCAGCTCTCCATGGTGTAATAACTCTGTCTCTCCATTTTACTGATGTGTGAAAGAAACCAGGCAGTCGCCGAAAAACCCTGGACCCACACGCACATGTTGAACACGAGGGGAATTCCCACACACAAGCAGCTTCACTTGGCCACACATTTAAAGCCACACATTTAGCATGGATTGAGTTGTGTCTTCACACCAAGATAGCAATTAGCACTCACAGCTGGCTCTGATGTGATTTACAACAGCTTCTCTGCAGGGCTGTCTCCTGTCGCCTTTTTCAGTATTTTGACTGGGATAAGATGGCTTTTTCCTCTGACTAGGAATTTTACTTGCACTGTTGTAACACTGTTCGTTATATCTTGACTTTTTAGTTACAGCCTTTGTCTAAGAAGTTGTCAAAGCTTGGGGCAGGTACCTGAGCTATGTTTGCAATTTCCATGTAGAATTTACTAGTATTCAGCCCTGTCCATGCTAGCAGAGACAGAGCGACAAAGAACTGACATAAAACCACGCATTGGCCATTCAGTGTGATATGGATATGGTTTCCTGTTCTACAGATTAATATCCAGGAATATTTTGAAGTCCTTTAAAGGACGAGTTCATCAAAAAAGAAACATATTTCAGTTGTTTTTGAATGAACATTTAGCACAAAGCTGAATAATAATTATATGACGTCATAGACTACTATAGCCTCCCTAATCCAGATCTCCACCTGATGCATCAGGCGGTCCATTGTAACATTACTGCAGGGCTGAACACTCTCTGAAGTAATTCAGAAATTACTTTGATAACTCTGGTAGAGAAGAGGAACAACAGTTCTTCGCCTTATTTTTTTATTCTGATTCCTTTGTGGATGTCTAACAGCATTATAGGTAAATAAGTAACACAATGGTTCAAAATCACGCATTGCTAGACTATCTAACTATCTTATCTGTCATGAAGGCCACTGAATCTATGAAATATTAGCGATGTCGGCTGCTCATGAAAACGTGCAATTCACAGCCACAACAAAGAGATCACCACATGCACCCTAAGAGGTGATGGTATCCGTCCAGTGAGAGTGAGAAGCACTGAACAAACACTTTTCCACCAGGCAACCACATGTTAAAGGTAGCGAATACTGAAGGCAGACTACTTACAGTAGATCAGTGTAACTCAGGTCTGGAAAAAAGTGGTTACATGGCCAGACCTAAGGAGAGTAACTGGACTCAGTGACCATGACTCGGGGCCTCTGGAAAGCTTGGCTGAGAAAGACTCACCCCAGCTCCCCCATGCCCAACACTCACCAACACCAAACACCTCAGCAGTGTGGAGTCATTCACAGCCCACACAATGTGGTAACATGCAGGTCATTTGTAACCTCTTTATGGTATGTGTGTAAGTGGGTGGTAGAGGTAAGTTGCTAAGTTTCTTCTTCCCATGATTTGAGCGCTGGTTTGTTTGTGCTGGCAGCAGTGCTCTTGGAAAGGAATTAGAATGTCCAAAATGAAATGGAGAAGATGTAAGTTTCATCACACTGCCCATTTTATTAGGACATTTCTTAGACAGAAGTGCAAATTTTAGCTTCATTTTAGCACTAGACGAAAGGTCAAAGTTCATGTTGCGATTTTGCTTTGGACTAAAATATTAAATCAGTGGATAACCAGGCTGACATCCTTAACTCTGGCCTCTAGAAGACACATGATTGAAATGATAGTCTTCTGTATCAGTACTTACAAGGCCGTCATGACTATGCTTACTTCTTTTTATTCCAGAAAAACAGATCAGCACCAGTTGAATGGCTGTCATGACTGGTAGACCCTCCTGCTACTCAGTTTGCACGCATGTCCACATTACAGTTTACATTACTGTTTGTGACTCACGATTGTGAGCTAATTTGCCACATGGCATTGTTAGTTTGACAGAGAGCAACAAGGTATTGCGGTTGCCTGTGTTAGAATTAAGAAATCTCGATTTTGCAATTCAGAAATTTTCAGCATTGTGCAAAAGCCTGAATTTTAATTAACTGAACTTTCTCATGCAGCCACACACAAAGCTCCCTTTCCATTTTTTGTTTTGTTTTGTTTTGTTTTTTTCATCAATGGACAATTGGACCACAGCAAAATCTTACCTATGACCGGCGGCTGTGAATATTTAAAAGGATTTCATTAGCTGACACAACTGAACAGAAGTCTGAGAAAGAGGCCATGTAAGTGCAAGGAGCTTACCTCTCCAGCCTCAGTGTCTCCCTGTTTGCTCAGAAAGGGGATTAAGTGCTGATCACAGTCCCAAATTCTTTATCAGGATATTGTGGATGGGAGCAATTTGTTTTGGGGCTTTTTAAACATGGCATCAAAAGAAGCCTGGTGTTAAAGTTCTCTCTAAGCTGCTGTGAGAACCTGTTGGGAAACCACAGCAAGAAACAAAGCAAAAGTATTAGGATTCATTGGGAATTTGGATTAGTAGCAGTAAATTGGGGTTGTGGCTTTGGTGGATGAACTCTTGCAGGTGAAGTAGGAACAGAGGCTCCTTCTTTCAGCTCCTCGTGCAGTCTGTTCGTCCTCTGTTGTACCCATTGGACAGCCTTCTGGCGTATGACAAAACAAACCCTCTCCTCTTTTAAACAATTCCAGCAGGAAGTGTGCAAATATGTAAATGCTCCATAAAAAACAGATTTAAGTAGTGTGTTTTCCACTTAAGGTGATGAAAGAACAAGCCTGGAGCTCTGCCTTGAGAACAGTCATGCTTTGTGAACTTGACCGCTATGGTGCCTGCCCCTTGTGTGTCGGCACAACTTTAAAGCCAAGCGAGTTTTGCCCTGTTAAAAGCTGCAGTTCCAGCATAGTAATGTCAAACTAATGGCAGGTTCTCAGCTAGGTTAGCCACGCACACACACCTTTTTTCATATCTATTAATATCTAAGTGCTCACAGGTGGTCTGCCTGTGAAGCGCGTAGAAAAACACAGCCCTTGGTTTCAGCCCACTGTACATCAAATGAACCATAAGCACCTCTTGCCCCTCTCTCCTCTGTTGTTTTCTCTCTTTTTCTTTGCAGCCTTGACCCTACCGCTATACCCCCATTCCTTTCAGCCTTCCTTCCCTGCCTGTGTCCTTTTCCTCTGTCGAATGAAGTATGGATGAGGTTCAGGGATGCTCGAGAATTTTTGAAAAGGTATAAAACGGAGATAGTGCCACTTTGCCAAGGTGAATGTAACTTCCCCATTTCTGTGAGGCATAATCGTTATGTTACTTTTGACCATTTTTACATCCAAACAAATTTAAAGTGTCATTTAAAGCCAGTTTCCTGGCATCAAAGGATGCATCACAAGAGTGTTCACTGTTGAACCTGTAACCACACCCAAATGTGATGTCACTGGGTCCTTGAGTCCACCTGTGAGCTTCACCTGCAGATTTTCAGTTTGTTCTCTCTGTAGTAGGATGGAGCTGCCTTTATGATAGTTCACTATCAAGAAATAAGGGTTCATCTGATTTCTGCATCATTCTTAATTCTTAAAAATTCATTCGAGCCCAATGACTACATCGCCCAAGCTGATGATATGGGCTGATCCCAGCTTCTCGTGAATAGACTTGTGTCTGCATACGTCCGCTGAAAGGTGATGAGAAATTAACAAGAAGATATGTTTGGGGTTTTTTTTTAGCAGCATTCATACTGTTACATAGTGTGATGACCAGAGAGCGTGGCCAAATTTTGTTTGCCAACTGTAAAATGGGCTGCTCAGTCTTTGCCAAAATGGTATAGTTAACAAACAACCCCCAAAATGCAAAGTCGGATCTCATTTGTATAGGTTTCATCATTCGAAGTGAAGGTACCATGATAAATTGATACATTTAAACTAAGTAACACAACTTTTAATTAGAAACCAGGAAGATAATAACACATGCAAACTTGAGTGGACTCCAGTTAAATTCTCAGCTAAAAATAAAACCACTTTGTGTTGATAATTAGTCAAATAAGTATGTAATTAGTCTGACTGCAGCCTCTCTACTACATTAGAGGTGGTTGACTTTGGCTTGACCCTGTTAGCATTTGCCTAACCCTAATGCCTACCCTGCTGCCCAGTGGAAATAAAACTGCTCGTATATTAGTGTGGTGCTGTGGTGGTGAGAGGATTAGTAGGGTGCTCTCCTCCCTCCTTCAATTAGCACTGTAGTGAGTAGCCGGGTTTGCCCTGGTTAAGAAGAGAACACATACCTATTAATCTATTACTTTACTTATGTAACCATCAGAATATTTTATAGTTTGAAGGCCAAACTCTTGGCACTCTGCTGAGGAAAATCCTCAAGATGTTAATACTGAATTCAACATTTTCCTCTTTTAAACTGTAAAAGACAAGAGATGTATGGGGGTTGGTGGGTAGTAGAGGGTCGGTATGGAGATGGGTGGATGATGAATATGAGTAGATAAATGATCGTGAATTGTTCCAAGGTGGTCGAAGTACCCATAGCAACACTAACACATTGGTTAGCTGTGTATACAGATTGCAGAGGGAATCTGTATTGTATATGCCCAGCATATGTGTAAGTGCATACAGACACACAGAGTCCTGTCCTCCCCCCCAATTTGGCAGCCCTGAAGACAAAGCCTCGTCCTGCGATGGATACTCTTTCATTTGTGCATTGGGCTCATTTGCTCTGAAGTTTATGCATCCTGGTAACAGTAAAGCTATCTGAGTCCCCCAAGTACTCCATCTTGTAAGCTTTATGCCTTCCACATGGTTATAATTTGAGATTTTCCCGATTTTCAAAGCTTTTTTTTGAGCCTAGTGTTGTTAATTAAAAAGTGGACTAGTTTTGTTGTGGCCTTTTGTGTTGCCAAGTAGGGAAATAACCGCCCTCTTTGTTGCGCTCTCCATTTCTTTCTTTGCTTTTCCCTTTTTTCTCTCTCTCTCT
This sequence comes from Chelmon rostratus, assembly GCF_017976325.1. Taxonomy (NCBI): domain Eukaryota; kingdom Metazoa; phylum Chordata; class Actinopteri; order Chaetodontiformes; family Chaetodontidae; genus Chelmon; species Chelmon rostratus. The sequence continues at coordinate 2,689,056 of NC_055664.1, forward strand.
GTCTCTCCCTCTCTCTCTCTCTGTCTCTCTCTCTCTCTCTCTCCCTCCCTCCCTCCCTCCCTCCCCTCACTCTCATCCCATCTGCCTTTTTCAAGAATAATGCTAGGCCAACCACTTTGTAAATGAAACATCCTCCCACTATTAATGGGATTGAGCAGATGTTTTCTGTTTGGATGGTCAGAGATGGGACAGTAAAGCCTGCAGCAAAACAAAACAAAAAGATGTTTGGGGTAAAAAAAACAAACAAAAAAAAAAACAGCAAAAGCAGATATTTATGGAAATGATTATATCACTTCCCTCATGTCCCATACGGGCGCATGTCTCGCACACATGGCAAATTAGAGGTCATCCCTTCCAGTTTAGCGCATGTCTAAGTGCGTGTGCCAGCGATTTTGGAACTAAAACATCGTAAATAACACTGTAACCTCTGGGACGAGGTGTTATAAATAGGACGTGTCAAACCCTGCTCCGGCCAACCTCTGGTTTCCCCGAAACCCTCTCTTTTCACCCGCCGAGTGGCTCAGCTACTTTTTAATTTGGCCTTGCCGCGGGCTAACCGACTGACGCCTCACGGCGAGGGCCTCTGTATTTCAACAAGGCCACAAAACCCCCAGTCCTCGGGCACTTGCACTCACAGAGCTCTACAGCCTTTCTGAGCTGTTGCTTTTTTGGAGCCCAGACTCTACCATCAGCAGAAGAGAAAAGCTGGCCCTGGCCGGGACACAGCGGCCAAGTCTCATCTGTCAGAAACCCAAGGGCCAGACTCTCCAGCCACCGGGTGGGCGGGGCCCGACCAAAACAGAGAGAAGGGGAAGAAAGAAAGAAAGACTGGAGTGTGGGGGAGAGAGGGTTCGAGAGTGAGAGGAAGCTCCCAGATAAACAGACCGCAGCGCCTCAACTCCTAATCACCCTGCGCTTCCGTTTCCAGACTCTATAATTAGAAGGGCCCCGTCCCTTTTTTCTCTGTATTCCCAGTTGACGCAAATGCTTCTTGTGGCTTGGCACCTCATTTGGGGCGTGGGTTTTCAAGGGTTTACAGGCCCTGGGCCTTAGCTCTCTGGCTTTCTGGTCGCTCTGATACAGCATGAATAGCTCACCACTGTCATAATGCACACTTTACTTGGCTTCTCTTCTGCTTTCCTTCCTCCGCTTCTGATAATCTGTGTGACCCCATTGCACATTCACTCTGTACCTCCCTCCTTCCACCTCTTCATCATCTTTAAATAAAACTGTTCTGTAAAAAAAAAAGAAACCTTTCAAGTCTGAATGAATGTGCAAAATTTTGTCGCACACTTAGCACACTTTTTTTTTCCAGTGAAGGAGTGTTTTCCATCTCCCTTGCACGTGTTGCTGAATCCTTTTAATCTCATGCCATTCCAGCCTCCTCTTTTCACATTTGACATGCCACCCAATAAAGCCCGGCCACTAATTAAAACCTACTGCAGCCTCCACATAAAAAAATTCCATGGGGAAAAACTTAGAGGAAAATTACTAATTACTTTAATATCATTTATGTGTGGGAGTCGTCAAAAGGGCAGTTTGGACATTTTTTTTTTCTTCAAATCTTACACTCTGTATCAGTGATGCCTTTCCAGCATTTTGACTTCCTGCCCAGTGTACGGGTTTGTTTGTCACATCTCAAAAGGCTTCTGGGGATGGGTTTTGGGTTGCACTTGAAAAGCAGTGTGGCGTTTTTCCCAATCGAGCCAGTTTAGATCTGGGTTTGTTCTGGTGTGGTTTGTTGAGCATGTTGTTTATGGTGAGGGCCTATACTTTCTGGAGTTTGACGAGCTTCAAATAAAACAGGACCAAATGAATGGGCCTGTCAGAAGGGGTTACACTTGTGCTGTGCTGTGGTTCTGTGTTTCGGTGAATCTCAGCGTGCACTCGCACACACCCATGACCATACACGGATGTATGAATACACTGATTCTCTCTTTTACAGACACTCATCATCATGTCTGTCCTTGAAGAAGCACGAGGCACAAGCCCTACTTTTAACCAGACCGAGCTATCATGCGAGAGGAGGCTAGATTTTATGACAACGACAAACGATAGCTGGCTTTGTTTTAATGGGCTGGTTTGTTTGTTTTAAAGGCACAGTAATTCTGTCATGCTGTCTAGCATGTGTCCTGCACAGTTGGTAGTGTCGGCTGCCTTCGTGTGAGGCGCTGGAGTGAAATGCAGTTTAAATATTTTGGTTGGCCTGACTTTGTATCAGTTTACCAGCGTACCAGTGGCAGCATTTAAACACACTGGCACGATTTTGCTCATCTTCAGTAAACTTTGACGGAGTATAAGAGTAGAGTTTTTTTTTTCTGAACTTTACATAATAAAAAAATGAAAGAATTTCTATTGATAGGCTGGGAGCAGCATTTAAAGACATATGTTTTGAACTGACATGTCAAGTAACCATCTCTTATCGTTTTTACTTAAGTATCAGAGGACAAATTTGTAACTGTTAACTGTTTGATATACACTTCTCATATTGGTTAGATAAGGCCAATTAATGTCTGCCAAGGAAGTTGGGATTTGAAGACAGCACATACAGTGTGTTCAGTATAGAATATCATCATATCATCACACTCTCTCCATTTAATGGGTTTTTGCAGCAGAGATTTAGTATGTCACTTCCACACATTTTTCAGGCTCACAATATTATCAGAGGCTGTAATATCCTGACATTTAGTCCCTGAAATGAGTAAAGTTATAAAAAGACTCCAACATTTCCCAATACAAGTCAAGAGCATCTTCTATGAGAACCTCACTGCCTGATAAATGCCCACGTCTTTCAAACTCTACTCATCCAGTTTGCATCACAGGCTTTCTATTATGAATTTGTAGTGTCCAAGGCTAATTTCAAATGACCCTGATGATGTCATCAAGGGTCATCAAGGGCCATTGAGGTGAGTAAACTGACCTTCATGCGTGAAATTGGCGTGGTGCCCCTCCCCTTCAACCTTTATAATGATTTGAGAACACATTTTTTCAGTCTGTTGACCGTGGTTGTCAATCACCTATTAGTGCTCTTATTTGTTCAGCTTGGTAATTAGGGACACAGTGCATTGATAAATCTGCCAGAGAACTATAGAAGAACTATACCTGTAGTTCCTGGTCTGATGTTATCATAACAAATATGTATTTGTGATAAAAATAAAAATATAGTTTGTAAAGTAGGAAACCAGCATGCAGAGGAGGAATAAAAAGAATCTCAATGTTAATACATTAATATTTGCTCGACATGACAGCATTAAGAACTACTGACAGATTTGAAGCACATGACAGCAAACAGCACATTCATGTATGAAAACAAAAACTACATTTAAAACACTGTAAATTCCAGCACCATGAAACAACTGACAACATAGAGGATAATGATTACCAGTGTTGCTGAAGCCTGCTGTGGGAGTCATTCCTAACGTTAATGACTGTGTGTTTATTCTAGGAATGCTGCTGGTGACTGCCGACACTCTGGGCCACGATTTTCACGTCTTCCAGATTCTCACCCACCCATGGGCGTCCTCACAGAGCGCTGTTCACCACCTCTACACCCTGCATCGTGGGGAAACTGAGGCCAAGGTGTGACACACACGCACACACTACAGTCATCATCAGCTCTAAACCGTAATGAGCATTGCACAGTGAATAGTTTGGGAAATGATTTTAGATTTCACCTTCATTTTCACATTTCACAAAGATAATGTTAACATTGAAGTAGGCTGAACTAAACATATAAACCATGGTCAGTGCTGGTCCCTTCATATAAAGCTGAAGGTTTTGTACGGCAGATAAAGAAAGAGTTATGACACTCAGCAAAAGTGTTAGAATCCAGTTTGAAATTAATAGGATGCAGGTCTCCTACAGGAAGAAGCAGAGTGATGAGTTTTGTAGAGCGATTACCCAGAAATAGTCCAGTTCCAATTCTTGTTGTGTTTTGAATAAGGGTCAATGAGTGTGGTTTGCTCTACCTACAGGTGATTGCTGCTATTGTAACACTGTCATAAGGACAGTGCTAGAAAACAGCAACAACCAGAGAGCATGGACGAGCAGGCAAATGGCTCAACTTCAGATCAGAATAAAAAAAAGTCCTAAATGGAAATGACCTGAAAGGCTGTCCAGCACCACCGCCATAAAGCAACCAGACTGTGGTTTGCAACTGCACATGGGTCAAAGATGTGACTTTTTGAAGAAATGCCCTCTGGTTTGATGAAGCAAAAATTGAATTGCTTGGCCACAATGACCATCATTATGTCTGGAGGAAAAAGGGGGAGGTTTGGAAGCCAAAGAACACCATACAGACTGTGAACGCAGGTGACGACGTTATGTTGTGGTGGTGAGGGACTGGTGTACTTCACAAGATAGATGGCATCACGAGCATAGAAAATTATGTGAATATAATGAAGCAGCATCTCAAGACATCAGCCAGGAAGTTATATGTCCCAAATGGTGCTCATTGTCAGGTTCATACTTTTAGTTTGGGTTTCTACTAGAAAATATTTGCATGCTTTTATGTACAAGAGTCATTTTTCTCATATTTCCCATTGCTGCAGTACTTCTACTCATCTCTGTCTGAAACACTCGTTTCAACTCCTGTCTCTTTAGGGCTACCCTGCCGAAAAGCAACAGTGATAGTAATTGTATAGTGATTATTGTAGTCACTCGTGTTGTCCTCTATGTACACATTAGTTGTGTCAGAACATTGACCATAATGACGCAGACATTTGCATGGAATCGACTTTCTTGTGTGCCATGTCAACATAATTGAAGGTGGAGTAAATTGCTCATGTCGTTTAAGACTGCACAGTAACATCATAGCAGTGACAGTAATCATCAGCAGCTGCTTTAGGACTGTGCTGTGTCCATGTGTCACAGAGTAACTTGGACCATCTCACAGTACAGTTACTACAGGTGATAGTGTCTCTGTAAGCAAGACAAGACACATCTCTGTTTCATAGTCTAATTTTGTTGTGTTGTTGGTAGATCACAAAGTAGATCATGCTTTATAATACTACAGTTTTTCAAAATTGTGCAGATTCTCGAACAGATAATGTGTTTTTCATGAGGTTGAGATTACAGAAGTGAGTTTGGGCATTGACATGATTTGTTATTTTGTCTCTGTTCTCCAGTACAGAATCTGAAATTAAATACTGACTACAGACAAGTTCAAACTCTCATCTTAAATTTGTGGGTATTTTCAGATGCATCAAGTGAACCATGTAGTAATTATAGCCATTTCACTGACTGCCAGTTTCAGAGGACCGCAAGTTATCGGTCAGTTCCTAAAAGCCTATGTGAACGATCACTTTTAGTCCTGGGTTGCAGATTCCTTAAACTTGATGACCGAATAATGAATACCATCATACTGATGCTGAAAGTCTGAACACTGAATAACTGTTTCATTTCAAATCCAGCGTGCCGAAGGACAGAGCCAGGTCATCAAAACTTGTGTTGTAGTTAAATACATACTGACCTATCTGTGTAAATCCAAACCAACCTACACCTGTAGGGTAGCCCAACCTCTAAACTTCTCCTTCCTCCAGTTACAAGGATTCAGACATTGGGGTGTGTTCCTCACCATCAGGAATCAGGGCTTAGTTCCTGGCAACACTTCAGCAGTTCCCTCTACACATGACCACACCAGGAGGATGGGTCTGATGACAGACAGTCTCCCTGAAAACAAAACAACAGCACAGAAACAATCCATTCTGCACTTTGGAGATTTGCTGTAATTTAGGTATCAGGTCAGCTCAGTGCTTTGAGTGATCACACATCACAGGGCAGCAAACAGGGGAATCCTTGACTTGACTCTGCAGGGGTATGCACTCAGTGGCCACTTTATTAAGCACACCTGTACAGTCTAATGTAATCTAATACAGCAGCTCAGCCATAAATTCTGCTTTTGTGTTGCCTGTAATGTTCAGGGGGCTTACTCTGTCATAGAGGTGTTAATACAATGACATGTTTTGGCATCGAGGTATACTTGGTAGTGATGTTCTACTGACCTTCATTACATTCAGAGGGGGTTTCTAATATTCTGCCCCCCTCATGTATGTAATCAGGGAGGACAAATTAGAAACACCTCAATATAATGTAAATCAGTATAAAACCACCTTTAACTCTGACCTCAGTCATAAACTTGTACTTGAATTTGCAATTTTTTGACTCTTTCAACAAAAACAGAACATTATGAGACTCATCAAAGCAGAATTCACAGCAGAGCTGTCAAACACCTCTCTGTCACCTCCTAAAAGAGAGAGAAGAGATAATGTGAAATTATCCAAATCCATCCAAACAACCAAAAATACTTGAGTGATGTTGGTCTGACAAGAAGCCAGCAGTCAGGGGGTGGGGTTATGAAAATGTTTTTATCTCAAAGGCTAGTGGTTATTCTTACTTGCTTGTTAAGCTGGGATGCCATCTTGTTGTGGGAGAACTGGAGCACTGTAAGTAACTCCATATTTTCACAGCTAAAAAAAAAAAACAGATCTAAAGGCGTTTTATGATACATATGGAACATTTAAAGCTACCAAATACTAACTAAGTGTTTGACCCACTGGGAATGTGATGAAAGAAATAAAAGCTGAAATAAATCATTCTCACCACTTTTATTCTGACATTTCACTTTTTTTTTTTATAGATTAGTGGCCCTAACTGACCTAAGACATGGAATGTTTACTAGGATTAAATGTCAGAAATTGTGAGTTTAAATGTATTTGGCTAAGGTGTATGTGAACTTCTGACTTCACAGTATTTGGCCACAAGTCAGTGGACATTTGCCCATCACACCCATATGAGCTAGTTGAACATCCCATTCTGAATTCAGGTCCATTAATATGGATTTGGACCCCCTTTTTGGCTACAGCAGCTGGTACTTTTCTGGGGAGGATTTTCCTCTGTGATACTTTTTCAGCCGTGACATGCAGAGACTTTGCAGTGGAAGTCAGAAGAGCTTACTCAACAAAACTACTTCAGGCCTTGTTCGGTTCAGGATTATTGACTGGGAAAACACACCATCACACACACACATTCTCACAGCCTGCCTGTAGTTAATGTATGACCACACGGCAGGTCCGCTGACCGGCTGCACACTGAGCCTGCTTTGATCCAACCCATTGTAAACACTGACAGCCGGCCTTAGCCTAGTGCTTGGGCCAGGGGTTATCACGACACATTCACACACACATACCTCCACACACGCGCACACACACACAAACACACACAGTCATTTGTCCAATACTTTTGGGGACAACCTCAACCCAAGTCTTCCCCCTGAAATTTCATGATTTACATTAATACATTACATTTACAATAACATAAATCTGTGTGTAAACAGATTTATGTCCCCACAACATGAGTTATACAGATCCACACGCACACCTACACACACACACTCAGACACACAGTAGAGAGTGATAAAGTCTTCAGTGAGGTGGGTGGAGAGACGCCTTATCTGTCTCCGGCAGCCAAACATGCGACTGGCTGTCAGTGACCCGAGGCCAGGTAAACAGACCTGCAGCTGATAACAGCTATAAGGGGCTAAAGGAGCACCAGAATGTAGATGAGTGTGGAGCCATGGGGCAAACTGGGGAGCACTAGTCACCAGCTGTGATTGCAGTGATTCTGGTTTTGAAGGCTGATCTTGTTATTTCATTTACACACACTTAAACACACAATATTTTACATATCCGCATTAAAATGGCTAAAAACAACTACAGCTAAGTTATATATTTTGTTGAGTTGTGTAATTTCATTCTCAGGACGCAACAGGTGAGAGTGAGGAAGGAAGTCAGCGAACGAGACTAAACGTAATGAGAATTAAAGTTTCACACATTACATTGTCCATGAACGTAAAAGGAGAGATCATTACATGAAATGATGCATCCTCATATTCAAAGTGATTCAATTAAAGATTCAACTAAAACTGAAACTCATGCTTAGTAACCTCTTTAGGTCTGTCAGTTATGTCAGTTTCCACAGCTGAACCTTTGAGTATGTGTGACAAATCTGGAAGCAGCATCTTGTATCACTAACAAACTTAAATAAGTAATCCCTGGTGTCATAGTTATTTTACATTTACAGCCACTATCTGCTCATAAGACCTCAAGAATACAGACAGTGTGTTTTAATGACTAACACTGACTGTAAAATAGCATAACATACAAACATAACAAACAACTTTTTAATGTTTACAAGAAAACTCCTTTGCACCTTTAATGCGGATTGGCAATTTCATAGCCAATGTCCTAAATAAGGTCAGTATCAGCACTGATCTTGATGCTGCGTGTCGTATCGGCACAGGCATTGATAAATATATCTCAAAATGAGTATTGTTATTTTATGGGTTGAACGTAGAGGTTCCTTAAAGGATGAAAGCTGCAGTCAACCACCAAACCCCAAATGATTTTCTTTCCTTCATGTACATCTTCTTTATATTCCCTTTCAAAAGCAGTCACTTGAGTTCTATACAAGCACCAGTCTGTCCTCTCTCTTCAGCCTTATCCCTTTGTCCATCTTTATCACGTTCTTGTCATTCCTCCAGAGTTCCTCTCGGGTGAACAGAGCTGTCTAATCTCTGTAACAGTTTCACTGATTTAAAAAAAATAATAATAATAAAGAAGGTCAGTGCATTAAACATGTTTTCCTGTCATCTCGCTGACTGCTGAGGATGTCATCGGGTATTCTGTGCACGAGGACAGGAGGAAGAGCTTTCCAGCCGGTCTGGAATGTGCAGCCGCCACACTGGCACATGCATGTGACTTAATGCCGCCTTTTTAAGATAACATTTGACGACTGTTTGATATCTGCATGGTTGTCACACCGTGACTGTACAATCACAGTAACCTTTCAGGTAATCCCCTGCCTGATGAAATGGATTTGACAGTACAGTCCAGGCACCCGTTTACAGTTGGAGCTCTGACAGGTATATTACGACCAATTACGACACACACAAAGTAGGCCTTTCTCATCTCTGAGTCCTCCGTAATCAGCGCGCCGCAGGTCAGGCCTCCTCTTTCACTCATCTTTGTGAAGCGAAGTAACTGTCTGGTATGCAGAGGATGCCCCATTAACTGTCATTGCTGGGGACAATTACCTAGTCTAACCTGGCAAAAGATTAGAGAGCCTGCAGGTACAGAGCTGTCTTGCTGATCGGCTGACTTGCTTGCTGGCTAAAGAGTTCGGCATTCCTCATCTTAACTTTCTCCTGGCCCTTTTCCTTTCATTTCTTCCAGTCCCATCATCTTTCCCCGGCCTCTATTTTTAATGATATGTCGAGTGATAGGTGCTGTGTCAGCATGCTATCACCTCATCGGTCTGTCACCCTTTGTCACTCCTTTGTCTTTTTTCATTTTCTCGTTCCCACTCTCCTTTGCTTGTATTGTCTGTTGCAGCCTATCTGTCTGGTTTCCTGCATGTCTAACATGCTCAGGGAGATCCTATCTTCTCAAGTGTCTACTCCCTGAGTCAGCCGCTCTTTGAGGAGGAGGACTGACAGAGGATGCCATCAACTGTTTCGTCTTTTCTTCATCATTTATTTTACCACCAGACAATTTCACATTTTCACCTTAAAAAATAGATGAATAGATAAAATAAAGCTAAATACGTAATTAAAAAAAAAATCAAAAGCCATACATCAACACTCTTCAACCTGCAGCATATGCCTATATATAACAAAGAAAATAAGAAATTTTACAAATTTACAAAAGGGGAAGACATTTTTCATCCCCTTTGTCCTGCGTGTTTGCACCTGCAAAGCATGCATGCAGAGCTCAGAAGCAGAATAGACCTGACATGTTGACGCGATATAAGACTCACAGCCTGACCTGTAGGCTCATATGTGAAATGAAATGATATGTTGTTTGTTAGAGATGAATGGTAATCAATCAGTAATCAAGGAAGTGAAAAAATTTGCTGCTTCTGTCCCCTGACTTCTTAACTTGTCCTGTCTCTGTCCAGGTCCAGGACATGTGCTTCAGCCAGGACAGTCGCTGGGTAGCCATCAGCACCCTCCGTGGCACCACCCACGTATTTCCCGTCAACCCTTACGGTGGTGCACCCTGTGCCCGCACGCACATGTCCCCACGGGTGGTCAACCGGATGTCTCGCTTCCAAAAGAGCGCTGGCCTGGAGGAGATCGAACAGGAGCTGAACAGGGCAGCTGCGTTAGGAGGAGGAGCAAGTGGAGGAGGCATAGGAGGAGGTGGCTGCATCCTGGGTGGAGGAGGAGGCATCGGAGGCCGCTGTAGCCCCATACCTGGTCTGTCTAGTAGCCCCTCTGGGTCTCCACTGCACGGTGAGGAGCTGGGAGGGAGGGCTACTAAAGGGCTTACTGATGTTGCTGTGTGTTCAGAGTATCCACAGTTTACAGGGTCATGTTACAGCATGAAACTAATTCATTGAAACAGTTTTTCACCAGATATCCCCTTAGACCCACACATGGATACTAATTACTTTGGTTTCTAATTTAAAAGATGGTTTGACTAGTGCTGAGAGCTCTCAGCAGAGTGCAGATCCTGGCTTGGTGTGTCTGTGTGTGCAACTGAGTGCAGGCAGGCTGTGTCTCCAGTAATTTCATGAGAGTTGTGGAATGAATTTGCAGGTTCCAGAACACCAGTGATGTCAAGTGTCAAAATCAAAGTGAAAGTGAAAGAACCACCAACACTAATGTGACCTTCTCGTACATTGTTCCCAGTAGAAAAAAGATTCCAAACTCAAGCAGCTGCTGATCACTTGCGGCTCCTACAGGCCAGTTAAGAGGGGTGACGATTCAGCAGCCGATGGCGGTATAAACCAGAGCAGTCAATAAAACAGAGTTTTCAGACGCTGTGAATCAAAGCCACCATGAGAGGTTCTTGAGCATGCAGTCAAGACTGTATAAAATAAAGTATTAGGCTGATGGGTCTGGTAGTATGCAACACACACACACACAAGCAAATGCATGATCCCCTCCAGACTTACGCCTTATAATAAACATGAGAAATAATCATGATCTCTGTATAGAACAAAATTCGCTTTTACAAACACATCATATTTTAGTTTTTATTTTTAAACAACTATAATTAGTTATATTGTATGTAATTAAAGGATTTAATGTATTTAATTAACAGTAATATTTATTGACATGTTCAGCTGTAGATTTGGTTTTCTAGGCTTCTGGGATTTGATATTACTGGCCATCAACTTGGTTGTCAACCATCTGTGGATGTAATTAAATATTCTGTATCTTTATTATGGGGAGTGATCTAAATGATGTATGCAGTAGATTCCATGAAAATATATACTAGTAAATATTAGTTGGGCTACAACTAACCATTATTTTCATTTCAATGTTAGGAAACAAAAGGATTTCCATCAGAAAAGCATCAGTTTCTTGCATTTGACAAGCTGTCACCTGTGAATAATTGGAATTTTTGCTTGATAAATTATTTAAATGACCAATTATCAAAACAGTTGTCAATTAACTTTCTCTCCGTCAGCTGGCCAATTAATCAACTAATCATTTCAGCACCAACCTGCATGCAAGGGGTGCAGCAGGTCACAAAATAGAAAAGTAGCGTTTGGGTTAAATTCATTTAGAAATGTGCTACTTTGGCCGTGATGTAGCCCCCTCGGTCTGTGCTGTCTGTAGTCTCGCTAAATGTCCCGCCCACAGCACTGTCTGACTGGTTACACATCACAAGTAACAGGCTATCAATACTGAGGGTTACTATAACACTGACAGACAAAGAGACTGGCACTGCTCCGGTGAGCGAGGGGACCTGGGACAGCAGATATTACTAAAGTTACAATTGACATAACAAAATATGGTCTTTTTTATGATGACGAGCATGCCAAGTTCCCCAGATACACGTCTGAGAATACCCAAAGTCAAAGGAGGCGAAAGCAACGTTTTTTTAGTTAGTTGCTTTTTGCTGACCCAATCCTTGGCCTTTAGAGTAAGACACAGGACACATCTATCTTTTGACTGCAACTCTGCAATCTTTGGAAAGAATAAGTAAATAAGTAAGCTGCACAGAGCGTAGTTTCATCAGAAGTTGGTGGTATAGGCTGTGATAGGCTGTGGTAACAACCAGAGGAGAAGCAGAGGTCGCACACCAGAAACAGTTGTACTGCCAATAAACCTCAATGAAGAAGAAGGAGAAGAAGAAACAAAACTGCCACAGCAGAGAGGATTGAGAGAGAATTGGACATATATGTCTTTAGCATTAGTTACGTAAGTTGTAATTATTCTTTCATGTCAGCAAGTGTTGACTATGTATAGTGTTGTCAGCAGCCGAAAGGAAACACAACAAAACAAGCTCCCAGATACTCAGCTACCATATTCTTGACTGCTAGTAAACAGTTGACTAGTTAAACATCCAGCAGGCACAAGACAACATCAGCATTCATTTGGAGTGTTTTTGGCCACCTGGAGAATGAAGTCCAGTATTTACTCTACTCAGCTGTTCTCTGCCGATCAGTGTGGTCTCTGTCACGCTCTTTGTCTGCAAGATGTTTATCACAGCTTTTTGGTTGGTAATGGCTGTCCTATAGATGTTAAGCATTTAGCATTTAGCATTAGCTAAATGGTATCATCGGCACTGTATTGTCTTCTGTTCTTCTTAGCAGTTAGCGGTTAGCATTAGCTAAATGGTAGCATTGGTACTGGCCACTACCTGGAGCATCTCCTAAACAGGCCTGAGTCAGTTGAACGTGGCAGTGCTGGTTGGATTGTGTCGGAGCAGTGTGAACTGGCACTAGGGGGGGTGACTCTGGGATGCCGGAGTTCACCGCCTAGCCTCCTGAAGGTGTAGTGGGACTAAGTAGGCGAAACACCGTTGAAGGGGTTAGGAATCACTGCTCTTTGGCAGGTATAGAGGCAGATTAGAGCTCCAAGGTTCTTCACTGAGAATGAATCCTCTTTTTGAGCACAAGTATCTTGTGTTTAAATTAACTTAATGAGAGTTTAACCATGCAGCGAGTGTGCTGTGAAACCGAAACAATATGCTGAAGCTAAATGAGCTAAAAGAGGCTAAAAAGCTCTGCAGAGTTATAGGAGTATTGGAAGTAAAGTATTAGTAGCTGCCTCAGGCTACAGTTGAGTTGTGTCCAGTTGTGGGTCTTTGTGTGTGTATTTTTGTGTGTGTTTCCAGTGACTGGTAGCTCCTTTCCTGGGACTCTGATCTGTCTGCCACAACCTTGTCTCCCTTGTTTGTCAAACACCAATGCGGGCCGCTCACACTGTCTCTGTGTCCCCAGCTGACATAGATACACATTGATAAACACACACTTTGTGTCAGCTGCACTGCTTGACCCCAGAGGTGTTACTCAGTGTAAAATATGACAGTTCTCATTTGTCATGGCTTTCCAGGAACATCCCTCAGCTTCAGTAGGTGTACTGCAGCCAGAGGAGGTCAAGAACTTGATAAACACTTCAGAGAACCAACTAGCTGGGAATTGACCTGTAGGTAATTTTACACAACATCGTAGAATGTATTTTATCTTTTTTTTTTTTTTTCTATGCTGTTTGATGGTTTTCAGTTCACTGGAATGAAAGCCAGATCTTTAACCCTTCAAAATGCCATAATAATTGAGGATGAAATAGCATTTTTAAGGTGCAGGAAGTGTAAAATCCAGGTCATGGAGGAGGATCTGTTCCCCTAGACTCTACAAGCTTAGTGTTAATGTGTTGAAACAACTTTTAGAAGGAACTTTCACTGGACCGATCAGGTCAGGTCTCTCTTCTTTCTCAAATAAATGACTGTGTATGTGGTGTGGGTAGGCTTTTTTCCACTCCATTCATGTTGATCTCTAGTCAGATTTTGTTAAACCGTCTATAAAAAATCTCTTTAATATCTGTAGCTGTAGCCTTTGTGGGCAATTTCGGAAATCACTGCTTGACTGTCTGAAGATAATACTGAATTTAAAGGAGTTTGGACTCGTTGTGATGAAATACCTCAATTGGTCAGGTGTTTTATTCACTAGATTAGACAGGGACATTTACAATATCACAATATATATTAATATTGCAATCTAAGTTTACACATACAGTGATATAACCTTTTATCCATATCACTTATCTCTGCTTTACAAGGGCATTTCAGGGCTGTAATACACTTTTCCTCCAAGATGATCCCAAGCCTGTTCTTTAAATTATTCTTTCGGTCTTCATAAGGGCCAGAATAAGTGACAGAAGATGCTGGGACCATGAGGCCAGGATCAAGTCATATTATCTGCCGGACCCAGAACTCACACTGTACCCCCAGCCATGTATACACACATACATAAACACACACACACTCCCGACGGCGCCCTTGCTTCCTCTCGCCTTCCTGTCTTCCTGGTCTAGACCCAGACCCCTCTGTAACCCCTACACCAAAATACACACACACACACACACACACACACACACACACACACACACACACACATATTACTCCACGCTGTGAAAAATTGGCCATCAAACATTAAAAGGATGTCTGACTTTGGAGAGTCACCGCTCTGCTGCGATGAGAGACAGAGGGACAGAAACATCAAAGTGGGGTATAGGTGAAAGTGAGCGAGCAAAGTAATGAGGTGCAATTGAGAAAAATGAAGGAGAGATAGAACAGGGGGAATAAAGGAGGGGGGGTGACAGACAGGGGGAGAGAACGATAAGTTTGTAGTAGCGGCGCTGAAAGCCGAGGTCTTGGGGAGCGTGGTCGTAAATCACACTTTTGTTTCAAAGGAGAGCACTGGGGCCACCTGTCAACAATTAGTCCTCACAGTGATACCTTATTGAGTTTGTGTGCATGTGTGTGTGTGTCTGTACATCTGAAGAAGATAAACTGTCTACAGAAGTGATCATTGTTTTATGGTAAAATACAAAAAAAAAAAAAAAAAAGCTTAGGGTCAGAATGAAAGATGACGTTTGAGCTGCAGTGAAGAGTTTGCTGGACTCTGGAAAATGGAAGGTTTTCATACCTAATATTTTACAGTTTATAATATAGTCCACAGGAAATTGAAGTCAGGTTTCACACCGCTTTTATCAAGGTGTTAATCCATACCATACGTCCACTAGCTCACTTTCTGATAAACACAAAGCACCTTACTGTGTGAGCTACGAGTCAGTCACTTTGTGTGCTTACAGTGTCAGAACCTCATTCATGTAGTAGTGTCTGTCACTTTAGAAGTTCAATATGTTACACTGACCTTCCCTTATCTGCAGCGTGTGGAAAGTCTGCACCTGGAGACTGATCACATCACACATTTTTCTGAAAGCACCTGCACCTTTTAACCCACACTGCAAATAATTCCAAAAACAAGTAGAATTACATGTAATATGAGGAATGACACACACATGCACACCATTTTCATCTTGAGGTAAAATGTGTATGAACTGACAGAAGTAAGTGGCTGGTGTAATATTGGACTATTCTCGATCACTCAGGTGAGCACTTTTAGACTTAATGAATACATTTTTGGTTTTGGTTTTAAATTTGGTTAAAGGCATTTGTTTTTTAGCTTACATTTGAGCATGAAGTGTATTCTGACAGCTTACATCATATTTATGATTCCGGTTGTGTAAAAACAATTCATATTGGCTAATAGTTCATTATCAGATGTTTCTTTAAAGTGTGAACATAAACATGTCGCTGCTCTCTGCTGAACAAAGGATAAAATGGTGTCAGTGTTTTAAACATATTTTTGCCATTTCTGTACTTCAGTTGCTTGTCACTTATGAGCTGATATATATGCATCAGACGAGTTCAGAAAGTCATGACAAACGTTGTAACTTGGGTATTTGTCTTTTAATTCATCCCAAATTTCAAAGTTAGTGAGACAGATTCTCAGGAGGTGAATTGCATTTCTTTACTGATGATCGCAAGAAGCTTGTGATGCACATTGAGGTTAACACTAGTTTTTATTACATGAAGGGAAAAGTTTCTTGTGCACAAACTTCCACAGCAGTGAAGAGAGCACAGTGCCCCCCCCCCCCCCCCCCCACTGCTGCTGCACTGAGCAGGGATCAGTTCATATTACATTACATTCAGTCTCTGCCCCTTTGTTTCAAGACTTTCTACAAACAGGTGTTATTTTCCTTAATGCTAGTGCAGTTTTTGTTTAACGTGACAATAAATGTGTAGGGACGTCTTCTGCTTTCAAATTATACCACGACTCAAAGTCTGGGTAAAAAATGTATCCAGAATTATGATTATGATAAAGCATTTCAAAAAGAAAGTTTTTCTGGATATCACTGTTGTTATGGCATTAGTCTGCACACCACAGTTTGTTTAACCAATGGAACAAAATGATGAAGAAAAATAATTTGTTAAGATTGGTCTGGTGTTAAATTGATAAACACACTTCTTAAGTTTGTGTCTCATCGACACTTTTTGCCCCTTTTGCACCATCCGATGTTCTATTTTGTTTATATGTCAGTGCATTTTTGGGGCTTCTCTGGGTGTTAAGAATTAAGTCGGTGATAAATTTGAATTTTCAGACAAGCTCCTGCGCCAAAACAGGATGATCCTCACCCTCAAAAGCAAGCATGTATTTATATGGCGCAAAAGTACCAAAAAGTGCACATCACAGTAGGTCATTATCAGTTCACCAGTGAGTTCTCTGTGGAGCAAGGTCATGTAGGTCTCTGTGTGTCTGTTATTTTCAAGATGAATTGGCAACAAGGCATCCTGCCACATTTAAATTTAGAAATCCAGCCCCGTCCACCACTACCGCTGCCACCAGCGTTGATAAAAACTCCATAATTTGCGCAGTTTTCACCGGATGCAAACACTTTGAGTCACATTTGCTTTTGTGTGTGCCTTCCGTCTGTTTTTGCGCACCGGGTGTGAATTTTGGGCAGCGAAGGCGTTTTTCTTAGGCTGGCAGAAAGCAGTAGGGTGAGGCTAGCCGGAGTCCAGCCACCTAGCCACAACAGCTGCTCTGTGATTGTCGCCAGCGAGGACAGCGTTGATTTTTGGGAAGGAAATGTAGAAAAGTACACATCCTCCTCAAAGCTGCCAGCCTGGGCCGCCAGCACACCTAAAAATAGAGGCTGCAATTGGCCATCTTCTTGTCACGGTTAAAATCTGGAATGACTATTTACATCCCTTACGTCCCTTTTTCTTTTTTCCCAAAGCCTCTCCTCCTCTGTATGATCAGTGTATTGTCATTTGAGGTGATGACCCATAATGTGACCGTCCCATGCTGTAAAGTGCGGTTTGTCTGCGGCCCAGCGCATAAAAAGCTTGATTAGTAAGTGCTGTTTCTCTGCACAGGGCAGAGGTTATTGAGGCTATACCAGGCATATGGCAGCCACTGTAGACTTTTATTATTCAGATGTTTTTCAGATCCAGCCACAGTACTATATAACACAGCAGTGTGCAGTGCAAACAAGTTAAAGCAGCTTGATCATAATAATCCAAAAAACATTTTTCATATTTTCATTTGATCTACTTTCATGTGTCATTTGCGCTGTAGTGCTGTAGATTGAGATCAGGCTTTTGTCTACTGATTAGGAGTCAGTTGTTCAACGTTGAACATGAAATACTGTTGAATGTCTCTGCTTCCCCCGTTCCTGTGGCACTCTCATGGCAGTTGGGACTTGATGTGTATTTTTTAGCCTTTGGTGTGTATACACAGCGCTGGTCATACACTTCCCAACCATAAAACATCAACACGAGGCTATTAGTCAGTGCAACAGATTTGTTTCCTCACCGAGCAGAAGCCCCGGTGGTCCGATCACGGGGCCATCTGGGCCCTGGCGCTGGTTCAGAGAGAAAGGGGGAGGCAAAAAACAAGGTGTGACGGGAAACTGTTAATTCACTTGTTGATAAAGGGGCACTTCCTTTCTGCTATTAGAGGCTGACGGCTTGCTTATTTGGGTTTGGACTTTTGTTTTATCTCGCCTCCCCCCTCCCCCAGCACTCCCCTTCGTCAGTCATCGTCCTGTGGTGAAAAACACCAACGCTCTGCAGAGATCGATGCCAAGGAAACATTACCTCATAACTGCTGGTGTGTGACACGCATGTACGCGACCTCGCTGTGACCCTGTTTTTGACGGTATAGTTACTGTAAGTTAAACAGTTACAGAGGACAGCTGAAGATGTCCAAATCTCTGTTTCATAGAGCAGATGGATTTAACAGAGCAAGTTAGCATGTTCGTTTCAGAAACGTGTAAACAGCATGGAACAGTGAGGTAGATTACTTGTCCAGATTTCAGTCATCATGATGAGCTGTCTGCCTTGGATCAGTGTCCAGCCTGAGACTGAGCTAACCAGCATTTGTAAAGCCACCGCAGGCCCACATGTTCACCATGTTTTGTAATTTTAACTGAGCTCTTTCATTTTTACTTCTTTTATTCTCTTTTCTTACTTCTGCATCCCGTTCTAGTTGCAAAATGAAACAATCCTGGAGCGCTCAGTCATTCTTTGTGGATGAAGTTTTCCTGGTTTTCCATTTTCTCTTCAGCAGCAGCTCGGATCTTTTGTCCATGGTGACTATCTAAAATAATAAGTAAACTCTATGAGCCGAGGAAGATCACATGAAACGATGAAAAGCTCCAAAGCAGCTGCAAAATGAAACTTCTGGTGAGATGTTTTGTCAACATTTAAGAAGAAGAGTTTATAGATAAAATGTCTGTTTCTCAAAATGTATTATCTGTGCAGATCAAGACACTGTGTCACATTGAGGCAAAAGTCATTTTAAAAGTCCAGTTTTACCTTAAATTTCTTCTAACTCATTTGTAGCATTGCCTACAATGTCCAGATACAAACATGCACGTTGTCATATGTATTTTAGATTTTGTTGATGTTCAGACAGTTGGTACACTTCTAATCTGCTTCAGATTTCTAAAAAAATAGAGGCAGTACAACAGACGATGAGCCCGCACAAGCACATACTGCTCCTATTCTGTAGAGAGGAGTGTTTAAGCTGACAACATTCAAATGAAAGGTACACAAATTCAATTAATTTAGGGAAAAACTAAATATAATTTAGTTGCTGCTATAAGGCCATATAATTAAAGGTGTAGCTACCACAGTGTAAATGGTACAAAAACAACTTGTCTCACAACATACATCATATTGTCTAATCCTACCCACATGTCCCAAAGTCATTATAGTTTTCAGCCAAGGATGCATTTGTCCAGGTGTCTAAATTTAGCTCTCAATGTATCTTGTGAGAATATATTCCATTGTTTCCATCCATAGTTCAGTGATCACATTTGCAACCCTGTAAAAACAAAAGGAATTGTTCTCCTGTTAGAGTTCAAATGTAACTTTTGCATTTCTTTCTACGTCAGACCATTGAAGTGACATTTTAGAGTGAAAGTACAAAACATTTCCAGGTTGTTTCAGACAAAACACAGCAAGACATGTGTTGAGTTTTGTGCTGTGTGTATACTTTGGCCTCAGTTCAGTCCAGGAGAGATGGTGTAGAATAGATGGAGAAGGGTCAGGACTTACACAAGGACAAACGTTATCACTGCCTCACTCGCTTTGACCTTGTCCTATATCTTACATGCATCTGCACAAAAGCATAGTGAGCATGTGCTGACACTCACTCCTGACAGCGTCGCTCACACACTTTATCAGTGACAACAGCATCGCGTCGTTCGGTTTGTCTGTGGACATTTGTATTGTGCGTCTGTGTCTCAGTTGGAAGCTACAAATAAACAGGAGCAGTCAGAGACTTTGGGGAAAACCAGGGGATGTCAAAGGTCAATAAATTTGTCACTTGAATATGATAAAGTAGACTTTTCAAGAAGTTAACCATTTATTTATTTTTTCAAAACATTAGATGGTTTTCAGCTAAAGCTGGGTTTTAAAAAACAAAAACAAAACATTGTTAAGGGAATCATTAATAATAAGATACATAAGATAAGATAAGACTTTAATAATCCCAAGCCGGGGAAATTCTGGACCAATGCGTATATGAACAGTAGGTCATGGAAGTGGTTTACTGTAGTAAGCCAAAGTCATAGAATTCTACATCAGAGCTTGGTGGCAGGCCTGTTTTTAGTACCGCAGCTGTCCTCCGTGTGGCGCTGTGTGGTCAGGATTCCCAGCAGTTTGAGGAGGGAGGAGCAGGCAGCCAGGCCATACAGTCATAGAGGAAAGGATTGTGAAGCCTGAGCTGTGCTGCAAGGATTTTGCCTTGATACAAATCTAACAACAGTGAAAGAGAGGGGAAATTTCTCTGGCTTTTTTAATGAATGGCCACTTCCTCCAGCTAAAACAACTTGCAGCCCTCCTTTGGAGTTAGTTTTTTTTTTTTTTTAAAGCAGCTGAACACTTTTCTGTTGAATGTAGAAACCTCTTAACTGTAATCTTTGTCTTTTTGTCGTTTTCTTTCCTTCTTTCACTATTGCCTCTAGAAGATGATGCAGGAAATGAAGATGTTTTTCTTTACATGTATGTTATATTTAACTTTTTTTAAAAACGCTGTGGAAATGAAGATTTAGTTTCTTCTCATTATTCATGTACTTCATTGGACACAGAATAGAGCATCACATTCAAATCCTGCTCTATATACCTTCATAATTTACTCTACAAATTACGAGTCAGCAGGGAATCACAAATGACAAATAGCTTTCTAAAAGGAGCAGATGTTGTTTTAAAAGCATTTTTCCCCTCAACCTGCCATACAGTCAAGAGGATTAGGCTTTGTACATTACTCAGTACATTTGATTTAACAGTTGTGTGCCATCAAAGGTAAGCTAGTGTTAGCGGCTTGCATTTGTTGCAGGCTCCATCGGCAGGCTTGGCCCTGTGGTCGGCAGAGGAGCCAGAGCCCAGCTTGGCTTGAGTCAATAAACGGAGTGCTCAGTGCAAAACCACACTGCAATCGAACAAGCTGTTTACCATGAAAATTAGCCTTCCCCTGTACTTTTAGGGCTTTTAAAGCGACCAAAAATACACAGTGAGAGGAATATGTATCTTGGCTGGCGTTCGGGCTCCGCCAGAGACCTCTGTCCTTTTTATATGAACCCTAATAACTCAATCTCCACAACCACTAAACCCTCTTATCACTGGGTGCTCGCCGCTGCACTCATCATTATTTGATTTGCAAAATTGGAAGGTAGAGATAAAGAAATAAAGCTGGCTTGCCATTACACACATACGGCACTTGTGGCTTCCAGCTTATTTTCTACCATGTGAAAAGTGCACACTCCGAAAAGCCAAGGCCCTCCACTGTCACAGAATCAATAGGTTTTACATCCCGCCTTTGTCCTTCTGTAGTGTGTCCATCTTCTTTATACATTTTAAAATGTTTGTCATAATACACGAGTGTCGAAAACATGGAACAGGCACGTCACTTCACAATTACACTTTTCATAGCTTCTCCAGAGCACTGCAGAACAAAACTGAGAACATTTTTGTCACATGAATTCATTCGAGGATGGCTATAATATTGTCTTTGTGAGTGCAGTCAACCAATCATTTCCACTAGTGATATTTGGACATGACATGCATAACTAACCATTTAGATTTAAGTTTTTAAAACGTAAAAACAAGCCGTCTGTGTTTCTGAAAAGAAACCTCATCCTTCATTTCTCTTAAATTCCCTGTTTACACGTATCATGTTTAAGTGTTTTTGACACGCCATTTATTTAGACTCGGATGCTGTCAAAACTCTGCCGGCTAAATTCGGATCAAAAGGGGCCTGCGGTCGTTAGCCGCTATTCAAACACAGCTTCTGTCACAGCCAAACACGACTGGAATGTCAATCAATCAGCGTTGGATCAGGGTCATTTTTAAAATCAAATCAGATCTGTGTGGGACCACAGTGTGTGTGTCTCTGTTGATACGGTGTGTAGCAGGAGAGGGCTTGGGATGTCTGGTTATTAATGCAAATGAGGGAAGACGGCCGTTGTGATAGAATAATTAACAGAATATTAGCCATTAGAAAAGAGTGCAGGGAACTCTGCATTAACTGCAGGGAAATCACCGTTAGTCACCATTCTGATATTCTATGGCAGAAAGGTAGAACGCTTCGGTTCATTTTCATGCAGCTGCTGATGAAGACAGTGAAGGACGCCTGTGACGGCAGCGCAGACGTCTCACTAGCTCCTGTCTTATTGTCTCCCCTCCTTCAGACCACAGGGTTATAAAAGCAGAAGGATTTAGATCCAGACAAAGTGACGGATGCAGCCAATCCCCTCTCTGTCTGGGGAGGTCGGAACTGGAGGCTTCTTCTCATTTAGTTACCAGCAGACTTTGAGCTGTTTGCTATCATATATAAGGTCTCTCTGATTGAGACTTAAAAAGGATGAAATAGCAAAATTGTCTCTTTTGTCGTGAATATTTTTGACAGGCCATATGCAATACATTTTTTGTGTTGAGTTACAGTCAAAGAAAATCTGTTTGTCTTCATCTGTATCTCCTATCATCTCATTTTAGGTCCAAATCCAGTTAAAATAAATAAATGACAAAAATCGGCTCAGATTAAAATGAAGAATTTTTGTGCCTTGTAGTAATTTTACCACCTTTACTGAGAATTAATATCTAAAAGGGCGCTTTTGCAGTTCAAAAGCACTTAAATATATCTTGAATATCAACTGAAAATCACATATTTTTATTTTTTATTAATAGATATCAGCCTAAATCCAGTTATTGGTCTGATATCATACAGTGTAAAATGTCTGTAGATGTCAAAACATTTCCACCCTCAGAAAGGAATTCAAAGAACTGCAAATCCTCATTAAACCTCTCTTTTTGCACACTGTTTATTTAGGCTACAAAATTAAGTCACACAAATTATTAAGGAGTCTTTTTTTTCTAGTCAGTTTCAAAATCAATTAACTAATGAACCCAAATCTTTATTTTCTGGCAGACAAAAATGTAAATCTGATACATTTTAGTGTTATTTCTTTGATTGTCATTGCCATTGTCACGTCACATGAGAGAAAAACAGTCAAGAACAACTACATCTGGTGCATCCTATCTTACCCCCCCCCCCCCCCCCCCCCCACACACACACACACACACACACACACACACACACACACACGCACACACACACACACACACACACACACACAAGACACACACACACGCACACACAATGTTCTTGCATCCTCCTCACACCACCCTCTACCCGATCCCCCTTTCCCAGACATCCAATCACTGGCCATAACCCGTCCCTCTTTACTCTGAGGTACTAGCTCCTTGACCCAAATCAGATGATAGCTACACACACACACACGCTCTTGTACACACTTGTACACACACACTCACACACACATATGGTTGGAGTGTGGGTGTCATCTGATCCAGTCGAGCTGTCTGACCCCCTCCCAGCTCTCTTTGCTGGTGACTCAGTCCTGTCTGATGAAGCCTTGTAAATACTGACATGCTGTAAACTTGTAGATCTGATTTCAGGGCGCTGCTTGTGTGTGCGAGTGTGTGTGTTTTCATGTTTGCACGCGTCCCTTTAACCTGCCTGTTTTCTCCGGATTGCGTTTGATTGTTTGTCAGAAGTGTGCACGTGTTTTTGCATGTAGACGTGTTCTGCTCCTGTATTGCTGTAGTGTTTTTTTTCTTCTCCGCTGCTACTTTTTCCTCTTCATTACAGGAAAGGCTCCTCTGAGCTCAGAGCGTGTCACTCGTTTGCCATATACAGCATGTTACACACTAAAAAATGCCACTTTTCTTCCTTTTTTTTAGCTTTCAGGTTTTATGACGAAAAAAGAAAAATCTTGTCCTGGGAATTTTTATTTTCACTGTTGTCGAGTGTCTTTTTTTTCAGCCGCCTGACATGAGAAACGTCAATAAAAACACAAAATGTTCAAAAAATGTTCCCAAATAGGGCCGTTAATAAAACCTCCCCGTTAGCTTGCGGTTTGGGAGCGGGGGACCGGGCAGGAAGCCATTTTCACACAGGCCGGCCTGACCTCGACTTTTAGCTCCGACTGAAAATAGCAGACGAGCAAGACTGCCGTACAAAGAGAAAAGAGTGGGGGGAAAGGGAAAGCTGAGGAGATAGATCCCTCCGCCACAACGTTACCTGAGAGAGAAAGAAAAAAGGAAGGAGGAGGAAAAAAAAGACCTGATGGCTTTTCCACCAGTCTTCCGATTCCTTTGCAAAACAATAAATCTTGTGAAGTTTATTTTCTTTGCAGCATCTGTGTTTTATAAGGGCTCTTTTAATTTGTTTTTACTCCGTCCAGTGGGGGATCCCCGCTCCTTCTTCTTTTTTTTCCTCCCCCCTTTGTGTTCAACCCTGTTTAGCCTTCCCCTCCGTCTATCTCTCTCTCTTCTCCTCCCTTCTGTTTTTTTTTCTCTTTCCTCCCCCTGTGGAAGTGAGTGTTTTAATAATGATACTTTGGGGAATTGGGATGGTAGAAAAAACCAGCTTTCTCCTCCTGCACAGAAAGACTACGGGCTCTCTTCCTCCTCTCTTCTGCTTTAATCCCTCCCTCCTTTAGCATGTCTGGGAAACTTCAAGGAATGAATGGTAGAAAGTGGGGAGAGACTGATACAGGCTTGCCGATATTGGTCAGTTATCAAAGAACCGTGGGGTTGGTGACTTTACTAGATATATATGGCTTTTTAAATGGTGAAATAAAATACTTGTGTTTCAGTGCCAATATGAAAACAATATTTTTTTTTGTTTGGGGATTATCAGCATGTTAACCCTTTTCTTAATTCAACAAAATATTTGACACTAATAGTACATGTAATCTAAAAACAATGTAGTCTCAGATTCCCTGATTTAAATCAGGGAATTTAATCAGATCACAGAAAAAAAGCATGTTTCAGAGTGGTTCATGTGTCTGTTAAAGTCGGGTTCAAACAGAATGATATCAAAAGGAAGGAGTGTGTTCTCAGTTCTCTCACAGGGTGCATCGATAATGGATCTTAAAACTTATTTGGCAGTTGAGTGAGTGTTTCTGACCATGGACTCATAAATGACAACTGTGGACTTTAGGGATTCTTGTTCCCACGTCTCACTAGTTTAGTCAAACCTGTAGATCCCCAGTAAATCAACGCCTTCATTTATTAGAGTCCACAATTCTGCTGTCTATTTTAAGTTGTCAGATAATGGCTAAATATTGTTAGAAATATTTTTCAGGATATTCATGCTGAAAGCCACAGGGGTGGGCGGTATGAAAGAAATCCTCTATCCTGATGAAAGTTATTTTGTACCACTATACAGTAGCAATATCTAATGTAATATGATACATACACAATTGGAAACATTGTCTTTGAATGAAGCAAACAAAATGCCTTATCCAGGAAATGAAATAGCTCACATGTTCACAGGAAAAGATAAAAATGAGAAAATCTCTGATAGTTGGCAAATGCATATCATCTCACTTATATATTGTCATTTGGCCTCATCAGCTGTTGGCAGGGCTGAAAGTGCCAGATTTCGGGAGACGGCTGGTGTGGTGTTCTGCTGGTTCTATGAGGGATTTCCCTGTTTTGCGTTGCATAGAAAGGGGCTGTGTGAAAACATTTTGATAGGCTGAGGTGGCATGAGAAGAAGATTAAAAATCGACTTATTTACGATGTTTCTGGTTGGCTGAACAGATTTTTATATTTTGCATAAGACATTTTATTAAAGGTGAGACATGACATGCACAATCTCTATCCATGTATTTAATTTTGTGCTGCTCTTCGGTGTGGCGACATTCAGCTCTGACCTACTGTGACTGTTGTCGTGACTTTTATGGGAGAGTGATTCCGGCTGTAATTCAGATGTTGCGTAGGGGAATATATATCTGAAAGGACCATACATAAACGCTATGGACATGTTCTGGGCGCCGTGTATCAGTACCAAAGCACTGAGGTTTGACTTCCCGCCCTAATCTCAGGCATGCAGTGACATCCTTGACTGTGTCGGTCAACACAGTCCATATGTTAATGCCACAGATTTGACCAGTCAAGAATAAACACTGAAGAATTATTTGATGGAGAAGACAGACTCTGCACACTCTCAAGTTTGAGCTAATAAAGCCAAGCTTTCAGTACCCAGACCATCTTGAGGTTAGAGGTATTTGACCTACAAAGATCTCAGCACCATATTGTTTCAATGAATCATTTTTCATTTGAAGAGCGGTGTGAACAGTATGTGGGAGTTTTTCTGTCTCCAGACATTTGACCAGACGAATCGTTCCTCTGTGAGAGACTGTTGCTCAGCACCTTCAGAGCTGGCACCTTTTCCACCCTGTGTGATTACGTTCTAATCCATTTTGAGCTTGCCTGTTCTTGTTGATGTGTTTGTTTATGAAACCCTGTTCTAAAACCTGCCTTACCCAGTCTTACCCGGCCTTTAATCCCTAACAGAGGTCTCACTGCCTGATTATGATCCATGATCCAAATGCTGTTGCAGAGATTTTCACTCAGACAAGAATTCAGATCTGTGCAGCACATTGATCAGCAAAGCTTTTATTACACACTACAACTCTTGGCATGCAGAAAGAGGTTTTGCCTGTTTGGCCATGAAAATAGGAAGCAAGAAAAAAAGATCAGCTTTAATCCAAAAATATAAAGTCTAGTCACGACCATAAAAGTATTCCCCTGCTGGGACATTGTTGCTTTTTTCTTGTCTTCCATACTCTGCCTCCTGTTTCTCAACCCTTCCGTCTCACAGCTGTAATATCATCTTCAGGTCCAAGGTCTCTAATTCCTAGAGCATCACTCAACCTGCCTAACCTGCTGCCTGCTAACACTACACTGCCCGGAGTTTTTTTTCTTTTCTCTCCTTTGACTGAAATATCCTCTCTGGCAGAACAATTCAAATAAGACACAGTGTTTGTGTGGACACACACACATTCTTCAGAGCTTGTCCTGTCGCACGACGGCTTCTCATTGGAAGCCTTCTGCTTGTATTGGATGCAAATTGGGTATTAAAAGAGTTGAGAGAAACATGAGATAGCGTGACACGGGGCAGCTGAGGAGAGAGAAAGAGCGCGAAGGATAGAGAGAGAGGCTTAATGCGAGAATAGAATGCAAATGCTGTTGAGACAGGGAGGGATGGATGGACGGATGGATGGAGGAGACCTGGATGGATGGGTGGATTAAGGGAGAAAGAGAGACGAGGGTCAGGTGACAGTGTGACTTTTTGGCAGGGTCAGAGTTTTTCTCTCGACAACGGCGACGGAGCTGGATTTGCATTGATAGATCTTCTTTCCATGGGGATGTCATGTATCAGTGCTTGGGCACATCACGCCCCGGTCATTAATCAAATCATGGCCTCCGTCTAGAGCTACATCTGTCTGCCAGACGCCTCTCATCTGTCTACCTCGCTCTCCCACTCTCTCTCTCTCTCTCTCTCCCTCCTTCATTTTGTGGTAGCCTTGGTCAGCCTTTTTCCTCTCCGGCCTTCTGTCTACCTTTTTCTGTACAGACTCTGTCTCTCAGTTTATTAGTGTATTATAAGTAATACTGAAGATACCAGCAATGCTGTTTGTGTGGCTCCAACCTGAACATGATCATAATGTCTGAAACTGTCTGTAAATCTCAAATCTTTGAGTTCGAAGTCAGTTCTAAGAGTAAATGTCTGTTTATGCACAAATGCAAATCTGTTCAGTAAATTAGAATCTTTGTGAAATTGTGGACACATTTACAGGCCTAATCTCCACAGTCAGCCACAGGTGGATGTAGACACACACTTATTCAGTTTGTTTGCATACTGTATGTCTGCTCCACCGCTCTCTCTATGAAAATAAGAGCAGAGAAGTACAATTTCACAGAATTGCGTTGGATGCAGGCCTTTGTTAACAAGCCATCCTGGCCCACTGCTATTATTTGCACTGATCACAGCACAGGAAGTGTTAATAATTGTATCTGTATACTGTCATCCACAGAAGTTTCTCAATCATCGGCATCACTTGTCGGAGATGTCATCAAGAATCATTTATATTGTAGCTCTCATATTCATTTTGTCTGCAATAAAGCAGAGAATAAGGGAATTAATGAAACATATGAAAATGTTTGAAAACAAAATCAATCAAAACAATAACAAGACAGCACTTAGTCATTAAAGTTTGCATTGCACAATTTCAGTTGTATTCAATTTTGATGCACACTCAGTCAAATTGATGACAATCTTAAAGAACGATATTGAATTTAGTCTTTTTTTTTTATGTTATTTTTCCGCTTCCACCTCATCACACTGAGGTGAAAAATGTGTTGTGCGCTAGTCTGAAGTGTGTGTGAGGGGGGGCACCTCTTGTTTTTAAAAAAACAATTAATGTGCAGAGAGTAGCTTTTGCCTGGTTTTTGTGTTCATCTACATTTTCAATAAAATGTCAATTAGTTTGATCCTTCAGGTTAAAAATCACCTTTTGAGCTTTTCGTGTGTGTTGCCAGGTATTCTTTTTAGTTACTGTGACTTAATTATCACTGAACCTCATTTCAGTGTGTGTTTCTACAACACTGTGAAGCATGAATAAAAAACCTTTTTTCATGCTTTACAGTGTGAAGCACAAAAACCTTTTTTCAACTTTTTTCAAGTTTAACTGTTCTGTTCTAGAAAAAAGAAGCATGAAGAAAAACATTTTTACGCTCGTTTCAGTGCATAGACTAATTTTGCATTATAGAAGCTAAACCTTTTCTTGATCAATGCCCCTCACTCCCCCATACTTTCACTCATTTTGTCCGCAACGCCCCACCACATACACACCTACACAAACATGCACCGCCCACACCCCCCTGCTGTCTGAGGCTGTTCATGTATCATCTTCTGCCAGTGCGTGGTCTGCGACACGTTCCGCACTAGCGTGTCATCACCGGGGACGATGATAATTTAGGACTCCCTGGCCTTGAGTCCCAGCCTGGTATGACAGTTTGACAGTGATCATCTCCCCCCACCTCAGTCCAGCCACACCTGTTCAACTATCCTCAGCAAGGCTGATTTTAAGGGTGTGGGATGACAGCCAGTAATGCAGTGGGGTAAAAGTGAAATGTCCATTTTGGATGAGGTAAATTCATCAACGCCCCCCTCCCCCAATCCCCACTCTCCACTCTTGGCCGAAGCACCATTATGTCTTTTCAGGCTGCTTCCTGTGCAGATTTTTTTTTCTCTCCTCTGCCCCCTCCCCTCAATACAAAAGGTGACTGCCCGGGCTTTGGGGGCGTAGCACTTTTGAAATGTGAAGAGCTTTCAGGAGCTGCCCTGGTACAGACCTGTGTTCGTCTGACCAAGAGAAGAGCAGAAGGAAATGAAGGACAGGTTTGTGTAATGGTCTCCGCTCCCAATCCAAAGGTCATGCAGCATTGTGGGCCCTTGGAGGTCTAAGAGACAGGCCTTTGGAGGACCACAAAGCAGAGGTTTGGCAGGACTAATGAAACTCAGAGCTACATGTTAATGATCTAAAAGACTGGACCAAAACACTCAGCAGTCCCTTTCCGCTCGCATTCAGCCTCCTCTTGATTGCTCCTTCCAAATAATGACAAGGCACTCTCCTCCTCTACCTTTATTGTAACCTTTGATGTCCGCCTTGTTTTCTTTGTCTCCGCGTCCCCCCTCCATCCTTTTCATTGCTTTATGTTACGCGGCTGTCACTCATCTATTAAGGCAACAAATGGGACAAGGAAAACATTCAAAGAGCGCATTGTGGTGCACCCACAGGTTTGCTCTTTATTTCTTTTGAAAGCACTTGAACTTGGAATTCTCCACGGGCTGTCCATTGAATCAGCAGGATATGCTTTTTATGTTGCTGCTATTGTCACAGGATTACAAACATATTTGTTTTACAATCCGCATTTCTGATCCCCTATAGAGAAATGTTAGCGTGTAACTGTTTGTATGTGACAGTGTCTTTTTCTCATTGTATTAAAGGGTCATCTTAGAAACCCAGATAGTTACACTTACCTCGAGTTGTTTGTAGGCATGTAGATAGTTTTATTTTGTCCAGGTTGGTCCAGAAATAGGCTTGTCTGAGGGTTGTGCCTCCAGCCCAGTACAATGGAGGTAAAAGGAACTTGGTGATGGTCATAGCATTGAAAAATGTTGTTTCAAAGATGCAGCAGCCTCATTTTTTTTTCCAGAAACAGCTTCCACAAACACATGGTCACCAGGTTTTATAGGGTTTTTTTCTTTAGTGGAAGGCAGTTCCAGTGAAACACAAATTGATTATTGCTAATTCCAGCTACAAGCCTTGGGTAATAAAGTTGTCAAAATGTAGCTTCTGGTAAAAGCAAGAAATGAAATCTGTCATAAAACAGGCCTTTTACTGACCAGGATGCTGTCCACATTCATCTTTGTTCTGATTTCAGAGTTTCAGAAAAATGTGGCTTTGTTGTTTAAAAAAAGAAAACAACAAAAGTCATACGTATACAACATGCAAACAGTTGTATACTTAGCTTTTCCCAATATGGATATTATCTGTATACCTTGCAAAGAGATAGTCTTGAAATGTATCATCCACTGTATGTGTTAAGTTAAATAGTCAGTGAACTGGAGGCTTCTCTCCTGATGCAGCTGGTTAAGGTCATTAGGCCTTTAAGAAGCCCTTTGACATGGTCTGATTATGTTTGGCTGGAGCTGCATGGGATATGTGACATGAGATGTGTTTCTTAGAATCATCAGCGTGTGTGTGTGTGTGTGTGTGCGTGTGTGTGTGTGTGTGCGTGCGTGCGTGCGTGCGTGTGTTGAACCAGTGTGTAAGGCCTGTTGATTGGCCTTGATTAACAGACTGCCAGGCACTAGAAGCCGAGCTCGAGCCTTTGTAACGTAGCATCTTGAGCTAGTTATTTCCAATCATTCCACAGGAGGCCTTGAACTCAGCCTTGTGTTGTTTGTGTGTGTGTGTTGGGGGGGTGGGTTGGTAGAAATAAAATATAACACAGTATTCAAACAAAGCATTTTACTTTGAAAGAAAGGTGTCTTAGTTGTGTAAGAAGGTTCTCTAGTGTTCTGCTGAATGTGTAGTCTGCAGTTTAAAGTGAATGAATGAACAAAGTGAATCATTTTTCATCTAATTCAAATTGAGCACTGTTGAGAAATGGTGTCTGTAAAGACCACTGAGCTGAAAAAGGTTCGACTAAACACTGAAATCATGTGTAAAAGGCAGTGTGATTCTCAGTATTCTGTGACTGTTACCTGAGAAGGCTCTCGACTGACTGACATATTTGTCTGTTATATTACTGTTATTATCTGTTATTATACTCCAAACCTGTGATTCAGACCTCTGAATGTCTGTGGAGATTTCTCTGACCTGGCTGTCCAGGGAACATCCAGTCCTGCTCACTGAAAACACTTTTGATAATCCTGCATGTCTGTGTGTTTGCAGCCAAGCTGAGCAGCCAGGATTCCTACAACAACTTCACCAACAACAACATGGGGAACCCGCGGCTGTCCCCGCTGCCCAGCCTCACGGTGGTGCTGCCTCTGGCTCAGATCAAACAGCCCATGACCCTGGGCACCATCACCAAACGCACTGGGTAGGTAGCGCACGCACAAACACGCCTCAGCCTTTATTCCCCACAGGAAGTCCAGTTTATGAAACACATGTGTAACGCTGCTTCAGTATGAAGTGATCCCGTCACAGAATCCGTACCTCAGTGGGACTTATCAAGCAACTCCTCAGACCTAACACTACACTATACCCCCTGTCTTTAAACACATAATAAGTTATTTCTAACACAATATAATGTGACTTGGCAGAGAAATCTAAGTGTTTATTGATGAGTTTGTCGGTGATTATAACTTCTATAAAGTGTCTAAACAGTTAGTGAATGATTGATAATACAGTATAATACAGCTGCAATCATATGTGATTACACACAGTCACCAATCCGTGCAGTTTGTTATAAAGCATTTTTAACTGTTTATTTACACGTACAAAACATTCACAGGCGGCTTCGAGCTTTGTCTCAATGTACTCAAGGCTCATGAAGAAATGCTGAGCTTCAAGGTTCATTCTTCACTTCATGTAAATAGAAATAGGAATAGTAGACAAAATAAGCTTAACTTCAAGTCCGCTGACTAGATTTCCTTCATCAGCTGGTGGAGTTTGTTCACTTCTCATGGAGAGTGTAGAAGTGTTTATGAATTATTACTGCATATAGTGAAATTAAATACTACTATGTATCTTACATTTATTTTAAATGCTCACATTTTCTTTGTGAACAACTGTGTTTTATTTTATTGTCATTCATTATCTTTTTTAAACACCAGTTACAGACACTTCACAGATGGAGTACTTGACAGTTACTCAAAACTGTAGCATAGCTTTAAGTTAACTTTATCATTACACTGGGTTATAAACCATTTATTAACTGTTTATTAACAGTATACAACCACTAATTACTGGTTTAAATAAAGTGTTTCCTCATGTTAGTAGTATGAAAATAGAAGAAAATAAATATACATTTCAATTTATCAGAAGTGTTCAAAATGAAACATGATCTCTAAATTTCCTGCCTTTAGACTTAACTTTTAGCACCAACTTTTCCATCTGCAGGATGTGAGCTCTCTGTCACTGGCAGTACTATAAAAACTTACATGAATTTGAAAATTTGAAACTTTCAAAATGAGAAATTAGATTCTCAACTTTTCATTATGGTCATTTTTATGCTTCCAGTTCCCTTTTGTAAAAATAGTGCAACTGGAACCTCTCAAAAAGTCTGTCTCCAGAGGAGGTGAGTTAAAATGGCTTATAGGCAACCTCACAAACTCAAAAATTCAATCACACTGCGTTATATCTTGAACTTCAGTCAGTGATTTGCCATCTTTCTACATTAATCACACTGTAAAAACACTGCGTTGTGTCAACAGTGGCCTTGTGTAGGCCAAAGCTTTTCCCCTCACACGTCCAGCTGATGCTCCTGGACTTCTTTTGTCTCAGGCCACCACTTTTTTGCATAGGGTAATGAGCCACAACATACACACGAACTTGTCCTGGGGGCTGTTTGGAAAACGGATAAAACACATCATGCATATCAAAAACAGAAATAGAATATTTAAAGTCATACTCATGTCTTAGTAAACACAGTTTAACCCTGATAAGTTGCGTATCGAGACAGGTTCGGTTTTTAAAGAGAGCCAGCTCTGCTCTGATGCACCTCTGGCCTATTTTTTTCACCTGGATCTTTGCCATGCATTGAAATCATGTAGTTTTAAGACCATCAGTAACTGCAGGCCTTTGCTAAGTGCATTTACATACAGTACAGGTGGCTCCACAAATATGGGCAGATTTTAATATTTTCATTTAAATGTAATTTTCATGCCCTGTTTGAATAGGAAATGCTATAATGATTCAGACAGATGGCGAGGGATTTATTTCCCTGGGATATTTGATAAGTGAGCTTTTGAGAATGACAATAGAGATCTGATCCTGCGGTCAACGTCAAAACCATCAGGCCATTTTCCAAATCATTAAGATAACCTGCAAAGTTCATTTGGTTTGTAAAATGTACTATTGCTTTTGGGCTACTGTGGTGTCCTGCTTTGGTATACTTATTATGATGTCCTGCTGCTGGTGGTTTGCATTTGGTTTAGCAGTTGTGATATTTAATGTCATACAATGTTGGGTCCTTAAAATTAGTCTGAATTTAAGCAAAAATGCTCTGTGACAACAGCATTGCGTTCCATGCTGTGCCAGTGGCATGAAATGGGACACACTATTGCTTGTCCATATCAAAACAAGATATTACCAGATACAGTACAAATGTAGTGTTTTATGCTTTGTTTTCTAGCTTGTTTTTATCTGCTATCTTAATATGCTCGCTCCAGATCTCATGATCTTGTGAGAGTGTGCAGCTGAGACAGAGGCGGGTCTCAAACAAAGTCAATTTTCACCTGATTTGCCCGTCTGACAAATGCTGTTTTAGTGTCAGAACGTTCAGAAGATATGTGGCTTGTGGAAAAATGGGTTGAATATTTACTCCAGTGACTATGGGGCAACAGAATCATAGAGTCATCAAAGAGTCATAATCTGTGCTCAGGTTCACTTCTCCCATTGCACTGAATAGACTGGGGACCTGGGGCAGGCAGGGCAGTGGAGACACCCATGTGACAGTTACAGGAAATGACTGTTCAGTGCGCTGTCTCTGATTGAAGGCCTTAAAAAGATGAATATGTCCCAGGTCATCTTCTACAGACTGAGAGGCTCAGTAAAAAAAAAAAAAAAAACAGTTCTTTTGTTTTGTTTTGTTTTGTTTTTTTGTAATCTGCAATATCTACTTGTTTTTTCAGATGTTTTTATTTGTTTGTATTGTGTCTCTATTTTGATATTTCTCATTTTTTCAACTGTGTTTTATTATTGTTTTTGTTTTTTTTGTTGCTTTGTCTTTTTCGTCTAAATACTCATTGCGATTTTTTTTTTTTTATCTTTGGCAATAAGCTGTCACTGCCCTGCAGCCTCATTATGCCTTTTCATATTTCCCTGTGTTTGGTTTTAAGCTTTATTCAGTGCTCTCTCTTTTTGGACAGCTGCTAAGTGTTTATTTTTTGGAGTTGCACTTAAGTTAAGTTACTGTTATGAAATAGGGACTGGGCATTGTTTTAAACTTTCCATACTAGTGCTAATGCCATACATGTTTCTTTGATCGATTATTCAACAATTATAAATGCTAATCCTTTGCCTATATATAATGAATTTTGACTTGAATTAGGAACTATCTGATTAAACATGAAGAAACTGACCAAACATTCGATCACTTGATGGTTGTCAGTGCTCCTGACATTTCAGCCAGCACCTAAAAGGTATTTAGGTTTAAATGACTGATGAAGTCACGTTGGATTTTCTGCAAATTATTTGTGTTAGTTAGTGATACAGATGATGCCCATTTTCTTTTTGTGCTCAGTTCATCTACTAATCTTTTTTTGGAGATTCAGAGGAAAACAGAAATCTAAAAAAATATCACTCGTTATATGTCAGAGGAAATGAATGTAAAAGCTTTCATGATCTCATTAAAGGGGGATTACTGGTGATAGAGAACTGCTAATCATAATCTACTTAGGTGAATTTGTCACTGAATGTGACAATAGAGATTGGTATTGTTGAAAATTTGTGAGAAATTCCTCATCTTTCTTTAAGGATGATGCTGCCGTTATTTCACTTGTGTTTTTTTTACGGTCAACAAATTCCATGAAAAATGAAAAACAATGTTGTGATCTCTCAATACTTTGTCATTTCCCTTCCCAACTAACACTCGGCTCCACGCCCGTGAGCAACGATGATGTATATCTTTAAACGCAGGTCACAGATTTGGAGGTGTTTCTAATATTTTGTCTACTTCTTTTAAATGTAGACTAAAGAAGAAGAAACAGCACTCAGGATAACACAGTATACCTCAGCACAAAGTACAGCCTCCAAAATGAGTGTGAAGAAAACTAATGAACCAAACAAGAGCTGCACTTGAATAGGATAGACCAGGATAGACCTGGTCTATCCTATTCCAGGATAGACCTAATAAACTGGCAGCTGAGTGTAGTTTCATTTGAAGAAAGCTAAATACTTTAACTGCAGCACTGTAGTTTTTAACAAACATTACTCAAACAGGAGGAAATAGTGCGTTTGTTGGGAAATAGTTTCAGCCGTGGATTAGTCCACAGTAGGTGTTCTGATGGGTATCTGGGGCAGCAGCACGAGTCAAAATAAACTGCAGTGTGTGTGTTCATGGTAATGAAGGAACCTGTCACCCAGTGCAGCAGGTTTTGAACGACAATGGAGCTCTATGGCATAGAGGAGTAAAATATGTCAGGCTTTGGATACGTCCACAATGGTTTATTGTAGGATACATTCACTGTTGGTTTTGTTCTTTTATTATGGAATTTGTTATACAGTATGTACAATAACCAATATGGAGAATTATCCTTAACATGCAAACCATCTCAATGTGTAAGAATTCTACAGATATTCCACATTTTGTACGCGTTATACCTCGTCATGAAATACCTCAAACAACTGTATTGGCTCTTCGGGACAGTATCAGGCCTGGTATGCTGCCTCAGTACTCCTCCATCCATCCATCCAGTCCAGAGGAGGTGTCAGTGTTAATGGATCAGGACATGCAGCTGTGCGGCCTGCTCCTGCATGCACACGGCTGCACCAATTCACCAAAAACACACACACACACACACACACAGTGAGTGAAGCAGCAGGTTTGGCCCCTAGAGTGGGGGCTGATATCATATGCTTTCACGCTGTACTTGCACAGGAGTGCCCGGGCACCATCTGTCTGTCTGTGCAGCCAGCCCTCTCTCTCTCTTTTTTTTTTTGTGTGCATGTGTGTGTGCATGTGTGTGTGTGTGCATGCGTGCGTGTGTGTGTGTGAGAGAGAGGGAGAGAAGCGTCCAGCAGCTGTATTTACACCTGTATGAGCAGATCCCTGTTGGCAGGGCAGCAGAGGAACACACCAGCTGTTTAACCTACATTCTCTACCAGGCTGGCTTTGTGTGCACTGTGCCGAGACACACACACACACACACACACACACAACACGTGTAGATAGACATGTTAATGGAGCTTTTACTTATTTGGGGGGGGGGCAGGCCAATTGCCAGGATACCTTCATAGACCCTGACATGCCAACAGACCACCAACGTTCAAAATGTTGCAGTTTGTCTTCAGTTACCTCAAATTTTGAACATCAAAGAAATGAGGATGATTTTATCTGCATCCTCCTGATGACCTCCTCCCAGACAAGGCCAGGTCAGGGAGTGGAGGTGCACAGCCAAGCTTCTGCTAGTCCTCAGAGCGTCCCGGGAGTCCCAAACAAGGAGAGGAGTGTCGGCTCTGACCTGACCTCTTGTTTCCTGTTGGCCCCAGATGAATTAAATCCCGAGGTGGAAAGACATTGGTCACAAAATCAAAAGATTCTCTCTTGATGAAATGTCACTGTCAGAAGTTAATCTCTGAAAAAGATTGAGACCGCAATATTTGAACAGTCAACTCCAAGGAATGTCCACTTGTATCTAGTCATCAGACTTCTACAAGGACAGATTGTCAAAATGCGTGTTAGTGGTAAATTTTGAATTCGCAAGCAGGCAAACAATTGCACGCTTATGCCATCTACACACAGTGTGACTTTAACACAGACGAGTGAAAATCCAAATGGAGAGATTGTCGCAAACAAAACAAAACATTTGACCAAATCCTGCTGCCATTTTCAAGCAAATGCAGCTAGAGTGCAGGCGAGGAAGCAAGAAAGACAAGAGCGAGAGAATGAGACCCTGTGACCTGCTGCAGATGTACCCTCAGCTTACTCTAATACGTATGTAAGAGCCAGCCCTGTGCTAGAGCCATTGTCTTACATAGCCTTACTGAAACGAGAGCCAAAAAGGGGCTTTAAGAATGCAATGCCCAGCATCACATGGCAGCAAGACTAAACCATTTGCACAAATCACCTCACTTCCCTCCCTTTTTAATGGCCCAGGCGGAGCTGCTATTAGGGCCAACGGGTTAAGAGATGAATGTGCAAACGATTATTCTCCGGGAGTGGGGTCGTCACCCTCACAGGTCGATTACTCTCGCTCTTTTCCCCTCTCTGCTGACTCTCTTCCTCTTTCTCTGCCTCCTCTCAGTAACACACCCACTCACAGTCTTACACCCCTTTTACTCCACTGACCCATGTTTAACTGATGTTTCCCAACATGCCACTGACCTGTGTGGGACTCTTTTCCACCAAACGTGCTGGATCAGGCAGTGTGTCACATAGCTGGGCGGTCTTTGTCTACACTGTGGTCAAAACTGTTTACTGCCAGCTCAACATGGTGGACAGTTTTCCCAACATGACCTCATTCTTTTGTTTTATTGTTAGCAGTGTGCAATTTGACGTTCGGATTTGTAACACCGAAGTTGAAATTTTCTGCATTCGGTGTCACAGCACATCTCTATGGTTTGCAGCAATTAGTCATGAAAAACACTGCTTAAAGAATCAACCGGTTCACCCAATTAAAAACTCCACTTATTTCATCATGACAGATTCCTCTTTCTGGTAATAAGAAGAACTGCTCTTCGTCATTGCAAACTGAAAGGCAGATGCTGAAATTCAGTGTAACATATTAAATCACACCAGATTTAACCGTGAAGAAAATGCTTACATTTGTAAGAAACAAGGGGGACGATGTGCAACAAAGGTTCCCAACTGAAATTAGTTTGCACAAGGGATGTTATGATTACATACATTTTATGTGTTTTACACAACCAGGTCTCTGAGACATGCAAACTTCCCCTTTACTCCCTCCAGCAAATCACACCCTGATTTAAGAATCACCTCATTAATCCCCTTGTTGGAAATTCAGTCTTTTCTTTCCATTGTTATTTTACACAGAGGCCTGAAATGTACACATGCACACACAGGACCCAAAGACAGTGGTTGGGGAGAGATGTTAGAGTGTAGAACATGTTGAAGTTGAGCTTGCCATGCATGGCGAGGTCAGACGTCGCTGACACTGTTGTCATGTCTTCCGCTGTTGTTGCTTTTAAGTCTCGGTGTATCGACCATCAGATGTGATGGTGAAGTGTCTTATAGGACAACAAAGACCAAATTATTTTACCGTGTAAAATGGCATTTGTGTTTAGAAACACAAATTTTGAGGTTGAGTTTTGTAGCACTGCAAAAAAAAAAAAAGTATATCTATATATATATATATACAGTATATCATTTATTTTAATTTGAAGATGCTGTACATGATAGAATGTACAAACATTCTTGGGACTCTTTGGGGCTCTTTGCATTTGCATTCTGCTCAAATTGTCTCTTATGTTGACAGCACAGCCATTCTACTATAAACACCTAGTTATTTAAAATTGTAAACCTTTCAGTTACTGTTCTGTTGGGTAATAACAGCTGCTTTTATTTTCTTTTTACCGTATAAAAGACGACTGTATACCTTGCTTAAAAAGATGAATGTAAAGTAAGAGAAGGGACTTCTCTGGATGAGACCTTCGTGAGCCAAAATGCTGCCAGTGTTGTTTTTGTAGGATATTTAGTTTTTCTTTAACTTTCTTTGCAACTAACAATAAATTCCATCAACAATAAGTTCCGAGAAAATAAGACAGAGAAATTCAAAGAGGCATCTTGTAAACCCCAAAGCCTACTTGGCCTTTGCCACCCCCATGGAGATCTCACCCCATTTGTCCATCACTCTCCCACTGGTGTCCATCCATTTACCCAGCTGGAGGCCCAGAGTGGGGGCTCAGCAGGTTCAGTAGGCTCAGTGGAGAGCAGACGCTAGAGACCATCCACCCCCCTCTGTAGCTCTTTGATAAGTGGCAGTTTACCAGGGGCCTCCATTACACCAACCACCACGTTCATTTGTCAACTTGCCCTCCAGGAGTAAGACATTCCAGGGCAAATTGTTGCTCCCTGTCTCCCGGAGTAACATTTCTCTACACATCCATGTACCAAGACTAATTGAAGACAGTGTGCTATCGTTGGGAGGGCCCAGGCGGATGCAGCGAATGCAATGAAATGAAGAAGTGCTGCAGAGTGCTTTGGTTGGCTGGGGATCCTGTTTTTCATGACTCGGGGAGGTTGGCTGGCGGGGACAGAGTTCAGTCTCATCGGACCTTTATTGCTGTAGGGAAAAGGCTTATTTACTGTAAACTGTTTACGGAGCTCTGTCACTATCTCTGGACATGCAGAATAAACACAGGAACACACTCCCACTCCTAATGTCTTGTAAACATTAGAAACATGCACAAACTGACAGGCAGACAGAAATACACCCTGAAAAAGACACTACACTACACACACACACACACACACACACACACACTGTGTACTTGTTATCATAATCACAGTGAACACACGTTTGCCCACACCCTCGCTTCCAAACACGCATTCACAAGACAATGCACGGCCATAAATACACACTTACACTAAAAAAAGCAGTCATGCAAACACACAACTTCTTGTCTCAACAGTGCCCGAGTGCTGTTAGTTTTATTGGTGTCCCCAGTTATTATACAAATTGGATAACCTCTTCGTACTCTTTCTCAATCTCAACAACCAGGACTGTTTCCCATCGTTTTTCTGTGTCGTATTTACACGGTTGGATGCAGATCTCCAGGTTTCTGCACATGTACCCAATCCCTTTAAAGTTAGGGACAGAAAAAAAAAAGCATGACATATGTCTGGAGGAAAAAAATCAAAGTCTGTGGACATGCTGCATCTGCCAAATATATGGTATCACACTTTACAGAGCAGCTTGAGCAGATGAATCATCAAGCCATCCCGCAGGTTTTCAAATCCATCTCAGCGCACAGACGTTCTGTTTCCTGCCTCGTATGTGTTGTGCACTTAAACAGACACGTCAAAAAGTATGTAATGTGAAAAGTGTGTTTGCTCAAGTGTGCTAGTTTAATAATGGTTTTTCCGTCTATCTCTGTATCCCCCCCCACCCCTTTCACCCTCCCCCACCCCCTTTCATGAAGACCCTACCTCTTTGGGGCGGGATGTTTTGCCATTAAAACTCCATGGTGAGTTTTGCTTCTCCCCTCCTTGGCTCCCTCGGCAGCATGCAACTGTATACTCCGCCACAGCACACCGCCTTCTTTACCTCTCATTTGTCTTCTGGTATATTTTCAACACATTCCGCAGAGTTTGTGCAGTCATTCCTCAGGGGAGAAAAATCCCAAAGAGGAGTGTTTCTTATTTTCTCATCTTTTTTGTGCCTTTTTTTTTTTTTTCAAACCCTTCAATTTTTCTGTGTGTTGAGCTTTTGTAGTAGGATGATTCAACATGTTATGTTAAAGCCACTCCAGTTCTAAAGTGAGCAGAGGATTTTGGTTGGATTTAATACTTTTATACAGTATGCACATATCTTGGCTTGCCAGTGATGGTTTCACATTTCAGTTAATACCTGATCTTCGTAAGAACAGCTACAAGCCCTGCATGCCTCAGGTCTGTGTCATAGGTGGCCGTCCAGGGGACGAGGCTTGAGGGCAGTGCCATAGCACTTCTTGTCTGGTGGCTGTGTGGTTTCTTTGAGCCACCCACTAGAAAACGACATCTCTGTCTATTTCTTTCTCTCTGTTTAGATCCTCCATGATATTTTTCCAAGAATAACGCCTTTCTGTAAAACAGATGTTGTTCCAATTTTCTTTGAGCCAACTTTGGTTTTGTTTTTGTTCCCCGTCTGATATGTGTTTGCACGCAGTAATTGTGCCTTGTCATATTCTGGTGTTGTGAACAGTGTCTTGTGTGGGTATAGAAATGTGAGTGTTCTCCTACAAAATGTGTCTTGCAAACTGTTAGTCATAACTTAATAATTTAATTTAAAGCTGCCTTAAATCATATTTTTGCCATAAAAATGGGTCAAATGACTTTGTGTAATGAAAAAGGTCACCCAAAGTGATGAACCTACAGAGAAAAACC
Organism: Chelmon rostratus; assembly: GCF_017976325.1. Classification (NCBI taxonomy): domain Eukaryota; kingdom Metazoa; phylum Chordata; class Actinopteri; order Chaetodontiformes; family Chaetodontidae; genus Chelmon; species Chelmon rostratus. The sequence goes on from NC_055664.1 coordinate 2,730,299, forward strand.
CTTCGATTCTGCAATTTCTCCTCAGCTACAGAGCAGTTTATCATCTTTCAGCTCATTGTTTTGGTCAGAAAACAGCTAAAGTGAAATAAAATGGCAATTTAACCTGAGTTTTGGATTTATAGGAAATGATTAACATTCACTTCTAAATCTTCAGTCAAACTGAATCTTTTTAATGCCCTGCACTGAGGATCAAATGTAAGAGGGCACCGCGTCTTCCTATTCAAGGAACTTTTACTTCAGGGGGCTGAAGCCAAGTCTCTTGTCAACGCTGTCTTGTGAAATCAGATGCTTACAAGCTTTTAAAAGAAGCCCCGTTATGACAGAGTCACTTATGGAGAGATGATTGAGTGGCTCGGTGAAGTGAACTTTTCCCTTCCCGGCTCCCTGCTCTCCAGCTCCTCCCTGTTGACTCCATTCACTTTAGAAAATGAATAGCATGTGGTGCCCTCACCAAGTCTTGGGTTTCGTCTTTTGTTGTGGGCAGTCACTCATACTTTTTAATTGAAGCTTTTTTCTTTCTGTCTTCATCCACCTCCCGCTTAATCTAGGCCCTTAGTGATTTCAGAGCGTATACTTTTCAAAGGTACACATCATTAGCATCGGAATCTTGACCCTCACAATAACTGCCTTCCGCTCAAAGTGGAGCTAGTTAAACCTATATTGTTTCTCTAATAGTGTATGTCTCGAGATGTGAGCTATGACAGTCCATTTGCCAATTTCTGCTGCAGTGTTTAGCATGGCCTCTAAAAGCTCAGTAATGCCCAGAGTTTAGGTACAGACTTTAGAAACAGAGCCCCCTTTTGTTTCCTGCTTTAGCATACCATGACCTGTAACATGCCTTCTCAAATTTCCATTTCATGTTTAAAATATGGATTTTAAACGATTGATTTTGTGTTGTGAGACATTTTTCTCACCCAATACATGAACTTACAGCAATATATTTAATGTATGATCCGACTCCAAAGACTAATTGACAAACTTGCATGCCTTGTATGGCACACAAGGCGGATTATAGGAAACAGGAACAGGTAAAAAATAAATGAATAAAAAAAAGTCCTAGTTTTTGCTTGAGCTTTCGATGCCCATTCTCCAGTGTTCACTGACTTTCCCCAGTGGTTGTCATTAGTGCTTTGTGTGTTTGAAACAGCCCCAAGGCTGCCTCTTTTCCAAGGGCTGTTGTAAAATAATAAATGTGATGTTGAAGGATGTGTCCTCCACATGACTGCCCTCTCTCTCCCAGTCCCTCTGTCTTCCTTTCCCTTCCTGGTCGCAATCCTAATACCGGATCCTTTTCTGATTTAAATTAACAATATGGCCCAGAATCGGCAGCCAGACGACAGCAGTGCAGCTCTTTGTCACTGGATTGGCAGCTCAAGTGAGCTCTATCATATTTGTTTACTGCGAGGGCCCTGGAAATAAATGAAAGCTGCCCCTGGACTTCCATCCCCCCTCGGAGGCGCCTCACGTTAGCCCTGGACATAGTAATGCAAAGGGACTTTGATGGTTGATGTCGCAGATTGAATTATGCCCTTGAGGAAAAGCTATTAGCTCAGTCAAGAGTCCTCATTTGTTAAATTAAAAGTGGAAATGGCATGTGAGTAGTCTTCAGTGAATTAAAGTTGCAAAGAAAATGGATTCCACTCCCTACTAAAGGGCAATCGTACAAAAGGAAATCTTGTGGAGGGAGAAAAAAAAAGAGATTTGCCGTTTGTTTGGTGACATCCCCTCCCCCCGGCTCCCAATTCTCTTTTGGTATATTTATGTTTCATAATTGATTGATATCGGGTTACATTTTTCGTAACTTGTTGTCATTTGCCAACCCACTCCGCCACCAGCGGTCCACTCCAAAAGCTCGTTGTCCTCCATATGGAGAGCAGAATTAGGCCCGTGTCTGCTGGAGCTGTGCCTCTCTGTCGTAAGGGCAGAAACCTCAACACTTTTAAGCCACTTCAAGTGAGATCAAGAGGAAAAGGATGATTTAAAACACAGATGAATAAACTTTAGTGGTCACTGTACCCTGAAGAGACGAAAACCGAGCTGTGATCTTTGGTCCTGCTGGCAGACTCGACGCTAGCTGAGGCCTCTTCAGAGAGGCCCAAACCCAGCTCATCAGCCATGAGACCACAGTGGGGAGCCAGTATTATAGCTTGCTGTCACAGACTTGCGAGTATATGCATTGGTGTGTGTGATTACATACAGTATGTGTAGGTACTTTGTTGTAGTATATGTACAGTATAAATGTGTGTGTGTGTGTGTACGGGTTTTTGTGTGTGTGTGTGCGTGTGTGTGAGGTCAGTGTGTGTGGTTGTAACTTGGTCAGTTGTTCCCTAATGACTCCAAATGCTAATCTCTACTGCGCCTCTTAAAAGTCCTGTCCTGCTGATTTGTTCTTCTCTCGTCAAGAAAACGTCACGTTCAAGTAATGTTTTTCCTTGATTTATTATTCAACTTCCATTTTTGTCCAAAATCAATATGAAGACTATGAGGAGGTCAGAGTATCTTCTAATACGCAGTGTAAGTTGTCGTGTGGTATATTCGTCCGCCCCGGGCTCTTACCCTTAAAAAACCAACATCGGCTTGCACTGAAATAGGATTTGTGTTTCCTGGGCTATTGAAACCAGTGAACCACAGCCTTTGAGGGTTTAACATATTTTCCAGCAATGGGAGAGATGGAACACCAGGGTTTTCGGCAATTAAACACCTAACCAAAGAAGAACTTTGACTTTGCAGAACTCCCACACAGTCAAAGTTGGGAATACTGTTCTTTCTCTTCAGCGATGAACAGAAGTTATATGGTGTCTTGTGACTAATAGATCCCTCGTTTCCCCTATCCCCTTACTTTTTAACATGCTTATAGCCATTTTCACTTTAATGGATCACAATAGGGTTCTTGAAAGTTTAAAGTCTACACATATCTTACTTGTGTTTTGTCTATTTTAATTTCTGCCCCGTTGTATTTTCCTTTTAATTTGCCTTACTCTGCTCCAGGATTGTTGAGATTGAAAAGCAGATATAAGGGGACATGCTTTGGAAAAAAACTGCAGCCACGGAAACACCCCCTCATAGCTAGCGGATAGCTAACTGGACCTGTTTGTTAAATGCTTTATCTTCTGGGTGCACTGACAAACAAAAAGGCCCGAGGAAGATCTTAGAGGAGAAGACAAGGGCACCCTTGAGTTAGCCAACGCAATATCCTGAGTGTGACTTTATCTCCCCCTCCATCTGCCGTTTGCAGACGAGGCTTACTGTGGATATTTGGTTGTTCAGCCTTCTCCCCTTGACCCAGCACTAATAAATACAATCTACAAAATTGTATAGAGGCCTCTCTTATGACTAACTTCATCACTTCCTTTTTTTCTGATCTCTCTTTCGCACAGTGTTGGCCAAACAAAGACATCAACATCTCCTTGCATCCAGCGAGTAATTTATGAGGTGCTGACAGTCTGAAGGGAGGGAACAGAAAGAGAGTTTTACCAGCAACAGGTCTTTCAGCACCTAGTAGAGTAAAAGTTAGTTGAACTACTGGACACGCCGTCTGCCCCTACATGCATTACTGTTGAACTTCAGTCTTAAATACATATTACATACTACACAGTTTATTTAGTTTTTGTAGTTTTAATGTCAGCTTCCTGTGAGTCAGATGTATCAGTGAGGTCTGGATTTTTTGTTTAGTGGCAGCCAACGTCAGCAGGCTGCAGAAGGGGTTGTTCGGTCATTGTCGGATCTATACCTGCCAACCTGCGCCTCCTATAGAATAAGAAAGTAGTAGCCGCAGCAGTTTAGACCTGCAGATGTAAACCTGTCAACGCTGCCATCCACAGACAAAGAACGCTGTTGTTGCTGCGACACATGCACCACCTGCGGGCAGTGAGAGTTAAAGCTGCAGTTAGGTTTTTTATGACCGTTTTCTTTGATGTTTGAGATTTCTGTATAGACTTATATAAAATCAAAAAAGTAAAATGAAGAAAACATTATATAATCAAATTAAAATTTATTCTCATTAAATTTTCATAGAAATACAATAGAACACAAAACAAGTTCCACATTGTAGCTTTTATTTTTAATTTTTTTTAATTTTATTTATTTTATATATTTACATCTGTTTTACTCTCTTAAACGATAATCAGTGGACCTTAAATTGAGATTATTTAGTTGACACACCAATTCCAATGTCAAAAATAAACTTCCATGGCCAAATTTATGGACCAAGCTTAATGTTAAGCTTGAGTCCAAGCCTTATTTGTGTTTCAACAGCTTAGAATTGTGTGCAAAACAACACACAGGTAAATTATTTCAATGACACCCATTTCTCTATTTGAAATATTAAGGAACAAAGACAGACTGAAATCTATCCCAACCTGCCACACAGCTGTAGAAAAAAAAAAAAAACTTCTGTAGGAACACTCATTGCCTGCAGGGGGTGTAAGTCCCACAACTGTAGAAACGTTTGCTTTCATTGCTTAAAGCTGGAGCTGCTTGGTTTGTTGATAGGCCTGGTACGATGTGCTTTGCGTCAGTGACAGAATTATATTTCTCTGTTAGTAAAGTTTTGTATGTGAACCTTATTCTATTCTTGAAGCTCTTTTTTAGTAGCCGTTGGGGCTGTTCTGCTCATGCTAGCTATCCATTTCTACTTTTATTTGTTCCACATACAACCTAAAATATAAAACACCTGTGCAAGTGTTCTGCACTAGCACACTTTCTTGAGCAGAGGATAAGTTGCATTGCAATATTTTTTTTCAATTGGCAATACAAAATGGAAAAAGTGCAGTTCTGCATCAGCTTTTTTGATTCTCTTTGCTTTATTCCAACAAGTGAGTGGAGACAGAAGCGAGTGTGTTGCTTCCACACCATTGTGGTTTCCAAAGGTCAGGGTTAAGTACCCTCTGAGAGTGTGTGACACCACCGTGAGTCTCCAAGCCTTTAGCTCACCTCATGCCTGATCTGCTGTGACCATGTTTTACTGTCCAGGTTGGTTATAAGGCCGGACAATAATACCAGACCTCGCTACTGTTCTCTGATCATTGCCATATGGGGAACCCTATTGCAGCTGAAAACCTTTTTGGTGTCCGCTTCCTTTCAAACAGTCCTGACATGCTGAATAATCCAATAACTCCCAGTAAATTATCTGCTGTGGCTGACTCAAAGTGAGGCAGCTATGGAGGGCAGTGTGGATGCTAATGCTGTTGTGAGGTACACATTCCATGCAATAATTAATATTGTAGATCATGTGCATCCATTGTGACTGAAATGATTATTGGTCCCAACTATTTGAAGAAGCAGACATATATGGCTTGTAAGTGTCTCAAAACAAGAAGTTATACCTTCTGTACATCAGGAAAACTCTCTAAATGTGACTGAAATATGCTGCCCATAACCAATCCCATCACATTGTTCACTAGTCATCAGTGATGGTCAACCAGCGGTCTGCGAATAAGGCTGGGAACTTTGTGACTAGTTTGGCTGTCACACTGTGACAAAACAGAACCAAGCCGCGTTAGTGCGGGTAGCAGCTGGAAGACTAAATACAAACCAGGAAGTCCAGTTAGAAAGTGCATTTTACATTAACAAACCACTGGGGGTTATGCTTATTTATGCCCAGATAGTACAACTCTGGAACATACAACACCGACATTATAGTGTCTCTTACATGTTAATGTCCTTCAGGTAAACATCATTTAACACAGTGCTGCAAAGTGCATGCTACAGTCCACCTGGATAGTGCTTTTGTACATACAATTTGGCTGATGAGTGCAGCGGATCTCCTCACTATATTGAAATACGCTGCACCTAAAGTAAAGCCAGGACCAACTTGCCTACAACACTGCCTTACGGTTTTTGCAGGAAGCTCCTGTGGTGGCATACCCACTGCACACTGGTTTCTTTGAATTGAGTGAGGAAACGTGGGCATTTTGCCACATTGTCAAAATTGGTCTGAATGTAGCCTAAGGCAGGAGTGCACTCAATTGTCGTCTTCTACTGTTTCATACCTACCTTCCGTTTCAGATATGAAGATCAGGAATTGTGGCTGAATTGTGTATAGGTGATGATCAAGCAGGTGGACGTTTTGTAAGACACATGTTTTTAATTTTGGACTAAACTTTCTTTTCTGAATATTTCATGCATTGACATTTGTGTCTTAGCAAAATTAATTTCCTTATTTTCTGCTCCCAAGGTGGATGTTTTATTTGCAGACATTTGAAATTACCCCTGCTTAGCCCCTTGCATGCAAAGCACTTTCATAAAGTTTGTATTTATTGTTGACAGATGTTGCTGTGAAATTTTCATATACTTGCCTCCAAGCTGTTATACTGTTGAAAATCATCACTTATTCTAGATCAGATTCTGGTTGTCGTCTTTCACGGAACAAACAAATTTGGTCCCAAAGGTGCTACATATTTCAGTTTAACTTGGATAAATCAGCAGATAAGTTTAGGAACATCAATGTAATTACTGACCATTGATAAGTGCACTGTTGTAGTTCACATTTTGTACCACATAGTCAGCTTTGAAGGAGAAAGGCAGGGAGTGTGCTGCTCCTTAGCAACATGGTTCAAGGGAAATATGGTCTTACATTCAAACTGATAATTTGATATAAGCTTGGAATTAGCAATTTTCTTCTCCATTTTGGCTAATTTGGTTGCAGTACTTAAACCAGTGAATCACAAGTAATAATATGACACGTTTAAGTGTTCAGTCACAACACAGAGCACCTTTGAGGCCCTAAACATGGCAGCAGAGATTTTACTTTGTCTCATCATTGTACTCTTTTCCCTCCTGAAGCAAAGCCAAACCACCCCCTCAGATCTCCCCGAGCAAGTCCAGTGGAGGAGAGTTCTGTGTGGCTGCCATCTTTGCCTCATCTCGCTCCTGGTTCATCACCAACCCCAACATGAAAAGAGAGAAAGGTTAGACCATGGCAACAGGTGTGCTTTTTGCATTTTTCTGGAGTCAGTATCCTGCAAACACATCTCTCCAAAAGTAAAAATCAAATGGGTAACGGGTGCAAAATCTTGACAATGTTTAACTACCTGCAGTTTCTCCCTTATTTGGAAGAACATAACATAAGAATAATCACTTTAAGTAGCAGCTAAAGGCCAGTTGTTATCAGTCTTCTTTCACATCCTCTTCACAGACCAGTCCAGGCAGTCGGTTGTCGACTCGCTGTATATCATCAGTTGCTATGGTAATCTGGTGGAGCATGTCCTGGAGCCTCGACCAATTAGCACTGCTCAAAAGATTAGCGATGACACACCTTTGGAGCTCAGCACCTGTCCAAGGGCCTGCTGGACTCTTGCCAGGTAACACTGTGTTGCTCATGCTGTCTTAGAAAAGGTGCCTCCAATGTTATCAATCTTATAGTTGATTTGTCTTTTGGAGTAGGACTCCACAGTGGAATGAGCTGCAACCACCCTTCAACTCCAACCACCCCTTGGTGTTGGCCTCAGACCTGGTGCAGTACTATCAGTATCTCCTGGCTGGTGAGTGCCAAACAAATCCTTTCTTTTGCAATCATTGGTTTACACAAACAAATGTATTCATAGTATCAGGTTGTGTTCAAATAGAATGCAAGGTAACATTTCAGAGAAACATAAATACACATTAAGTCAATGGAAAAATGTAAATCAGGGCAGATTTGCTCTAGGCCGTTCAAATTGAAATGAACATGTGTGTCAGGTTCCAGCTCCTTGGGATCCTGATAAAGAAGGAATTTGAACCTTCTTTATTAATATTAACCCCAAACACACTCTATTATGAGTTGTTTACTTTTTTTTTACCGCCCTCCTAATACGCCATGGTTGACTAAACTAGTAGTATTATTATGTGCAAAAAGATATTGATTTGCTACAAAAGAAAGTTTAAAGATACAATGAGTAGTTTATAACATTCAAAAAACAAACTAACATTATATGATATAATACAGTATGGTGTTGCAGAGATATCTGCTGAAGTTAGCATGCTAACCAGCTAGCTGCGGCTACTGTCCTGTCTCGTAGTACCACTTTGTACCTCAAGAGGTGATCGTCTGATAGTATAGGCCACGGTAGTTTCAGCTGGGAGTTGTGTGCAAGTTCATTTCATAGATGCTCTGAGCCTTTTCAGTCCGATAAAATAAACCAAAGGGAGGAAGGATATTATTTAAGTATCTTTCTTTTACCCAACTAAAACAAGCTTAATTGCCAGGTTAAGTCATCATAAAGCACACTTCAATCAGACTCGACAGAAACAAATTAAAACTCACCAAAACGGTCTTGTCTCTCCACTGTTACAACAATCAGCACCTCTGGCTTGGCTCTTTGAGATAGATGTGAAAATATTCTGGCTCTATACGCTGCTTTTCCACGCTGGTGATGACTGACCTTCCTCTTGCTGCTCTCCCAACTTCACCCCTGTCCTGTGTGGGTCTGCTGCATTTTCATCATCTCTGGAGTCAGAGTCTGGTTGGAACCGCTGTAAATCACCAGTATCGTTTGGCTACCAAGCCTGATTCCATTGCCCACTGTATCAACACCAACAATCCCCCAGTGCTCGAAGCTCGTGGTCAGGGAAGACTCCAGTCGCCTAATAGGGCCACTAACTGCAGGTCATATGCTGCCGCTTATTTATTTGGGGCACAGGTGGTCAATTCTTACACTTTGGACCTTTAAATATGATTGCATTGATACTATTGGTGTGCAGCCTGGTCTGCATGTACTATGTTTATTACATGCATAAATGCATCATAAAAAAGAGGTCTCTCTATGTTCTGTTGCACAGGCTATCACAACCATGTTACTTTTCTGTATGTACTATGTGCATTATTAGTCAAGGGGGGTAACCCCCTATCCCTCCTGATTTTCCATGTTGACTGTGTTGAAAGCCAGTCCTCAGCCTCTTATTAGTGCCACATGCTGAGGAGAGGCCTTTCCAGTCAGCAGCCATAACATTTCCTTTCTGAAAGACTTCAGAGAAAGATACTTCCACAATCTCTACCATTTTATATCCTCTGAGCCCTGTCAGAAGTAGCCTTCTTTCTTGTGTTGACTCTGCACCTTGAATCTATCCTTTGCCGGCCACGCTACGTGCCTGCTTCAATACATGTTAGCACAATGCTATGAGATGCCGGACGCAGACCAATTAGCTGACACCCTAAACTCTCTCTAATTCAATAACTAGTAAGTAGTACAGAGCAGTGAGCACTTTAGGTTGCCCTCTGAAAGGCCAATTCGCATGCATTCATACGAGTGCATACGGATGGCCACACACGAAATCAATCCACCCCCTGGAATAGGCTGGCATCTTGAGCTCACTCCATAATTATAAACACACAAAATCTGTAATTAGCTCTTGCTCCTGCTCCAGGGCAAGTGGTGGCTGTGTTTACCCTAATCTCTCTACTCGTCTCTGTTGACTTCTGCAGTGCTCCAGGTCTAACTGGTAGGATATTTTCTCAAATTAGTGCTAATGGTCTCTCCTAGTGTCAGAGCGATGAGGACACGTTGGGGTGACGGGCATGGGCGTCAGCTTTTTCCACCATTCTCACTGCCAGCATAGGCAATGGAACTGGCTACATATTGAGAGAGATTCATTGCATTAACATTTACATCCAATTAACAATAGCCAGATAACACAGCCGTCTCTTTATTCCCCAAACCAACCGAGTGTGAACTGATGCGAGGTCAAGACGTTATAAACATAATTGTTCAGCCCTCTACCCACTTCTTGTGCTCCTGCCATTTCCCTCCGGGTCAGCATCCTACACACCACCAACACCGACAGAGTTGCTCTTGGAGTGCCACCTTCCATTTCTGCGCTTTGCACCCGAGCACAGACTCTGAACATCCTGTTTCTCAGCATGCGTCCACTTGCCAGCCCTCTCCTCGGCCGTTTCCTCCAGGGCTTGGCAGCGCAACAGAGAAGTGATCCAGGAGAAAGAGTCGATTTGACCTTAGGATGAATTACAGCACAGCCCCTTGTCCAGCTGCCTCTTGCTGAGCATAAAGATCATGCCTGCTGCAGAGGAAACTGAAAAGACATAGTGTTCTTACTGGCAGAACAAATTGTGCTATCTTGGTCTAATTTACATTGTGGATGCAACCATCACAGATAGCAAGACAGGAAGTAAGACAAGCAAGTTTTTACTGTTAGATGAGAGACAGAAGTGCTGAAAGAGTGAAACAGTGAGGGTAAGAAATCTATAGAAATATCCCCTTCAGCTAATTGTCTAACCAAGTATGACTATGTCTGTAGAAAGGTGGTGCAAGGCGAAGAGGTGGCAGCACTTGATTGACAGGCCATGCTCTCCGGTCTCGTGGCTCTATATTGGATGACCCAGGCTGATTAAAAATGCAGTATGCAGGGAAAGGAATAGGAAGAGGAGAGGAAGGGCCGGGGTCAGGGCCAGACCGGAGCCTCCAGGACCGGATGATAAAAGGCAGCGGTGGCGCCACTTCATGGTCACTATCTCCACCTGTCCATCTGTAGCAGCTACTGGCAGCACTCAGCCTTGCAGAGGACGGCATCGTGCAGCACTGCCTTGGAGAGATAAGGAAGAAAGAGACACACATTACACAGTATGCTCACAAATAGAGGAGATGCAGTAGTACGATCTGGCTTAATAAAAACAGTCTCAAGCCAGTTTTTATTGTTTGGGGAATCCTCTCTCAGGATCCCTGTCTGTAGTACACATTTGTCTCTCTGCAAGTGTGTGTGAATAGACTCTTTTCTTTTGACCAAATTATTTGATCTAGGTACGAACAGAATAACTACTCTAATCCATATCATAACAGAGTGTGTATTTTAATGAATGGGACGTTTTCACACCCTCATCAGCTGCATTCAGACTTTTTTTTTTCAGAGTGAATTTTTTCCACAAAGGATTTTTTTCCTGGCGTGATATTTATCTAGCGGTCCACAGTATGTTTCCCAACACCTCTTCCCCTTGCCGCAAAGTTGCTCTGAAGCAAACAAACCAGTGAATAATTTACCACCTGGATATCTGGCTGGCTCCTTTGAGCCTGGCGATGATAGCAGCAACAGAGGCTATGCTTTTTGGCCGCTGCCCTCCCCTCCCTACCTGTCATATAATGTGCTAATTGTGGAGACTGACTGACTGGCTGGCTCAGCTGCTCTCTTGGGACTTTGAAGCCCATGACAGGCCAGCCACAGTTGCCTCGTCAATAGATCTAATTGCTCTGAGAGAGGGGCCAGAGTGAAGGCTTTGGAGCATCAGGCGTTTGGTAAAGAGAAACCATGGCGCCATGACTGGGTCAGTAATCAAAGAGAGGCAGAGAAAGGATGGGGTAAGTGTAGCACTGGCTGAATGAAGGAACTGTCAGTCAAATACTCCTTGAATGATATATAATGACTAAGCTATCCCAGTCTGTCAGTATGCCAGCACCTATCTGCCAGAGTACTACTCAAAAGAGGAAAGCGAGAAGAGAGGAAAGTGAGAAGAGAGACAGGTGGAGCAGTCGAGAAGGGAGCCTAGCAAGTGAAATGTCTGGCAACCAAGTGTGCGGCAGGTCAAAGTAGAGAGAGGAAAAATAAAAGATGAACTAAATGAATTTTTTAAAAATACAAATCAAAGAGATAAAGGTGAACAGAGCGCACAACCCAGACAAGACGGCTCTCCAGATCTATCAGATTGTTAGCCCCTTATCTATCCCTGGAGATCGGCCTGTCCGGCCCCTGGCCCAAGGCCCTGGGAGGTCGGGCTACATCAATACCTAGGCAGCCTTTGTTCTTGTTCTGACTCCCTGCTTCACTGCTCTGGCTAACAGGCCATTGGCTACTAGCCTTCAGCACAGCAAAACACCACTCTCTCCACAGTCAATAAAGACTGTGACACAGACAACTCTGTTCCTCTGCGGTGTGGGGAAGATGATTTTTCTGTTTGTATGGGTGTGCAAGAACATAATCATCAGGGTGGTTATGAAAGAAACACATTCATCCTATTCTTTAACAAGGCAGTTATTATGAGTATGCTATCAATTGTCCTTTTAGCCTATCTTTGATAGCAACCGTCATTAGCAAATATTATGTGAGTCGTGGCTCTACTGATTGAAAGTATATCAACATTTGGATTTTTGAATAAAATAAGAAAATTTTTGGCTAATCCAACAGAGTAATTACCTGAGAAATACAGATTTTTATATTACCATAAAGAAATCCTGCTTGATTGCTGCATTGTAACACAGTGCTGCCCACAAGGAGAAACAACAGAATTAAAAGGCAAAGGTCACCCATTAATGCACATGCAAGCATCCGTTTCTGGAAGTGTTATAGAAATTATAACACTGTATCTCCAAGCAGTCATCACAATGAGACAGATAATAACTTTCCAGAGTTGTAAAAATCCGTCTCACAATACTAAAAATTGTTGCGCAGTGTTTTGCCATTGGATAAGCCTTCAAATGCATGGATCTATCACTCAAACTTGCCTTCCATGTTTTGCCTTTTCACCTGTACCTGAAGGAATCCATATTAACACAGCCCCTTGCAGTTTTTAATGCAATGCAGTTTTTGATCTGAATGGCTTCACTATATTTCTGTACGGTAGTGATGATATGTTTGGCCTGCAAAAGGCTCAGAGTCACCATTTTCTTCTGGGTCATGGTAGTCCTAAGTTCCTTCAGAAGTTATCCAATAATGCATAACTGGAGCCACAAAGCCTTCCGGCATTTGATCGTAACATTCAGTGCAATTTGTCAAAATCTCTCAATTTCTGTCCTGTATTTTACTCATTTGTCTAATTTAGATCATTACTTTTGAACTGATGCACAGCCTTTCCCATACCATTCTACTTGCTTAGTCTCTCTTTCTCCATATCGTTCAATAACAGCAAACCAAAATTTCTACTGTGCCTGTAGCTATAGATTCAGGCTCCTTTCTTGAGTGCAGTGCAATAAGTTTGCACTTAAAAAATAAGCTGCCTGTGAAATTGTATTGACGCTCTGACTCTTAAGAGCCAGTAATGAGTGTTGTAAAAGCAGAGGGCCGAGCGGCTGGCTGGTCCGACACTAAGATGGGTAGATATGACTGTAACTGCCTTGGTCAGTCTGGCTCCTGACATGCACACACACACACACACACACACACACACACACACACACACACACACACACACACACACACACACACAGGGAGAGTTGTTTCTTCGCTTGACCCATGGGGATGACCACTAGCTCCCCACACCGGAGCCTGCCTGTGACTGGCCATTGAAAGCCCCCCCACTGGAAACCTGATCCAGCCAGTCCACCAACTGCTTCAGAACATCAATAATTAATTAGGGAACAGCTATTGGCCCCAAGGGTCAGGGAGCAAGGAGGGAGAGAGAGAGGGGAAGAGAGAGAGAGAGAGAGAGAGAGAGAGAGGTGGCAGTGTGGGGGGAGCAGTGGAAGGAAAAATAGGGGAGTCGTGATTTTGTTTAATAAGTAAAACAGCACAGGCTTTGTTCTTCTCTCTTCCATTTTATAACAACATGAGATCCCTTCTCTGCCTGGCTTTCTCTGACTGTAGCCCTGCTCACTTTCCTTCCATACATTAACTACACACACACACACACACACACACACACACACACACACACACACACTGCTTACTACTGATGGTATCTTGCCATGCAGAGTTTTGGTTTTATTTGTGCGTGCTAGTTTCAGTTGTGTCCTTCTTCTTCTTCTTCTTTAAAGAGCCTCACTTTGCATGATTTGGTCCCACTTTCTCCACTCTATGTAACTGTACATGTAATATCTCTGGGGTTTGGACTCGTGGTCAGACTAAACAAACAATTCGAAGTTATCACTCTTGGCTCTGGCAAATAATGATTTGCTTTTTGTTTGCTGCACTTTGTTTCTTTGTTCTTTGTTGTTCTACCACCTTATTTCATTTTGAGATTTAATTTCAAAAAATAGTTTACGGATTAACTGATAATATGAATAATTGTTAGTTAGAACATTTTTGTTTTTAATGTGAAAGGCTTGATGAGAAAAATTATTTTACTATTCTAATCCATGAAAATAATTTCAACTAGTACAAATAAAAGCATTGTGTAACATCAGTCTTTTTCCAGCCATATGATAGAGGATGCTGAGATGGACATTATACTTCACTGTCCAGTCACTGAGCAGACTGGAGTATTTTTAATAATATGAAGTCATCCTGATAAAATATATATTTTTAAATAACTTTGCTTCACAGAATTAGGACTGTTACTTCTCTCTCACTTTCTTTCCCATTTCTTCTTTGTATTAATTTTTATATCCTCATCTCTGTCCTGTGTCAGACTCTTAGATGTTTTTTGGGGGCAGTTGGTATTAACGTCATGCATCTCTTTCACTAAAGTAAATGAAAACCTTTTGTGTTGTGAATACACAGCATCGTTTTTTTTTTTTTTACACTTTATCCAGTACTCCGTGATGGTTTTCTGTTGATGCTGAGTACATTTCTCCAGGTGGTGCTTTGTTCTCAGACTGTTTGGCCATGGTCATCGCTCACTCCAGCTACCCAGTCCTTACAAACATTCCCCTTTCCTTTTTTTTTTTTTTTCAAACACAGTTGTACACACAGTCAGCACTGCTTCAGAAGCAGGTGTAAGAACTGTGTAAACCTCATACTTCATAAGGGAAATGTGTGTGTGTGTGTGTGTGTGTGTGTGTGTGTGTGGGTGGTTGGTTGGGGGGGGGGGGGGGGGGGGGGGAATGATGTGACATTCGTTACAGAGGTGTCAAACACCAAACTACCTCCATCAGGGATGTATGAACACCTGACACGTGTCTGAGTGTGTGAGTGTGTGTGGATAAAGACAGGAGTGCCTCCTGTGCTCCAGATGTGGACTTGACAAGTTTATTAGCCATTCTTGTGTTAAACAAACCCCGTCCATGAGGTGGGAGGCAGAGAAAGGACTTATTCTACACATTAGGCCTCACTCTGGCTGCCTGCTTATCCAAGCCTGCAAGTTCCCCATCTACTTCTGGGTCTCTCTGTCACTCTGTCTTTATAACACAGACACACACAGATACACTGTTTCCCTCCCTCTCGTTCATATTTTACTGTACACTTGCTTTTCCACACACAGGTATACACCTGCATGCCCCTATGAAACAAACAAAAACATGGTATTTTCCTCTTTTACTCACCTGCTTTTGATCTTCAACACTCCATGTGTTGCCTATGGCTTTCAAGGACCATATCAGTCAAACCCTAATGACGCTAACACTTTAATAAACTGACTGTCAGTTGTCATTTTCCTTCACAGGCTGGTTTTTGTTAATAGTTAATGCCAGTATGTAATTGACTGCCCTGCTACTACTACTAGCTACTCAGTCAGCTCTGAGTACTGATATCCCTCTCAGACAGCTGCATCAGTGTCACGTTATCACGTTTCAAGAATATTATTATGGAGGAAACTGAACAATTGAAGAGACATTTTCTAGCTTTATAGTTATGGTGACATCGGACATTGGCACCAAATATTACCAGCATCAAAACAGAAAATGTCATCATTGGGTGCAACATCATAAAATCATTTTCGTGTGCGTGTGCGTGTGTCTGCGTGTGCATGCATGTGTGCGTTCTCTCAGCAATGCCCCCAGGAAGCCCAGGCCCAATCACGCGTCATGAGTCTTCAGACAGCCTGGCGTCGGACCACAGTGGCCAGGAGGATGAGGAGTGGCTCTCTCAGGTCAGACCTCTATCTTACTCAGCTTTACAGTGACATGAAGTCCGCCTGTGACAAGCAGGCAGGTGATTGACATTACCTGACAATAAGTGAGATCACACCCGGCGTTTGCTGTGCATGGTCTTAGTCTTAGCTTGCTTTGTTGTTTTGCCAAAAAACAAATATGAGTCCTTAAAATGACTGTGATCGCCCATTTTTTAAAATATGTATTTGTTTTCCTATGTTGTAATAGCCACCCAACTGTGATTGTTGTCCCAGTAACAAATGTTTCTGTACTTTAAGTCCAGCACTGATGGGCTCAAGGCCTTATGTTTTGGTAATGATTTATTTTAGGTTCAAATCTATAAGATGCAAATTTGTCTCTCGTTTTTACACTGATTATTTATCTTGCGCATAAAGCAAAACAAATTTTGCAGTTCTGTTCAGCTCTTTAACTTCTTTAGCCCCTTCATTGTCCGACAAAGTGACGAGCTGGTAAACATGGTGGAGCATTGAGCAGATAAAAGCCTGATATTTCAAAACCAAATGAAAAGGAGAGTTAATATTAAACTTAGATGTGTCAGTTGAACAGAAATGTGACTTAAAATGAATGCTTGTTTTGGGTTGTGTTTTTGGCTCGCTTCCCTTCCCCCATGTGGCCAAACTGAATTAATTGCAGGTTTTATGGCATCATCTCATCTTGACTCTGAAATTGCACAATTTAAACTAGTTTGAGAGGACAGAATTGGACACCCATCCTGAGTGGAAAGTCATGGTTTTAATCTAAAATTGAGAATTAGCGCTTCATTCCATCTGTCAAGCACAGATTCAGTCTTCAATTTATTTGACTTTTACATGTTGTTTATATATATTTTCACAGACTGGATCTTAATTCATTGGTTTCATACACATGTACTCTTCTTTCTTCATCAAATAGCATTACTTACTTTGTGGCTCCTTCCTAATCGCAAACGCCATCCTAAATTATCCTCAAATGTTCACAGTATTTGGTCAAGACATGTTCAAAGAAAATCCACTATACACACCCTGGTCTTTACAGCTTGGTTAACCCTCAATGCACTCATCTCTAGTGTTGGCAGGTAAGCCACTACATTTTCACCATCAATAATTCCACTACATGCATAATTGATTAGTTAAAATGCACCCCACTTAGCTTGCAGGGACCCTGGTTCATATCTGCCATGATAGTTTGCCAGGAGCAAAACTATCCATTGCACTAACCCAGAATTTTGCCGACTTCCTGTCAGAACAGTGGTTGTGATGCGTTCATCAGTGGTTGGAGATATAACATTGCAGCTCTTTGTGCCTTAGCGTGTACCTGAGATTATTTGGAAGTAGGTCAAGCTGTCAATGGATTTTAGGATAAAAGGACCCAAGCAAAATTAAACAGGATTTGAAATCAGTTATACAGGGTAGCTTGCTTTTATTCCTGTCCCTTCAGACTTTATGGAAAGACTAGGACATATTGAGCACAATAGCTTGGTCAGTTTAAAAATGTTAAATGCATATAGGCTATGTTGAATTAGAGGATAAGTGCTGCCTTGTGGATTTCATTATATCATATCAATGTCTTTCATTAGATTATCAGCAGGCATTTTGGCGCTGGGTTGGGATTTAGGATTGAATGGCCGTTCCCTAATGAAATGTGAGGTTTTTGACCCTCCATATCAGTGTTTCTGCTCACTGCAGCATCATGCCATTTGCTGCCTATCAGTGTTAGGATGTCAGTGGAGAACAAAACCACATGTCCACCTCAGGTCTCTACATCTCTTGTGCCAATTCTGATGTGATGGAAAGGGTGTGACATGGACCATAGCAGTTAAATGGTGGTCAAATTGGTCAAGAGTCTAGTCTTTCCTAAAATGTGTTCAAGGGCAACAGTCATCAATGGTCCCAAGCCATAGATATGACCGTGCATTGTCTGTGTGTGAAATATTAAACAATAAATACCTTTAATGTTGTGAATGTTGCTGCACTTCGGTGCTTAAACGACAGAGACACAAAGTGACGAAAGGACAAGACAGTCTATAATATATAATATTGGTGGCACTTGCCTTTCGCCAATGTGAGTAAAAATCTAGGTTGGTGAATAAAATAACTGATAACTGTCTGCCACCATTGGCGGGTTGCTGAAATAGGCCCACGTCGCTACAAATCTCATCACTTTAACACATAAACTGATTGATCACAACAACTTTGCCTCAACTCTGCACACTGGTGGCAGCTTGCAACCTATTACTCTCAATTTTTATATCACAATTCTTTGATCGTCACTGTCCATTGTTGTGTCAGTTGCACTTACTTTATTTAGCTAGCTACCACAAAGGACAATTTCGCTGTGTAGAAGAGAGTGTAAAGGAAAAGTGATGAACATGGTGGAAATGCAGTTAAAAGAAAACTTCCCAATCGTATCTAATGCAATTTTATGATTGGTTGAATTTTACCAGCCATTGGCAGATAGACCAAAAGTTAATGTTGGACTCTGGACATGCAGAGGTACACTGTCCTCAGAGCGTGACCGCTCCAGTTCCAACTAAGATATGAAAAAGGCAAAATGGAAAAAATTTCATCTTGGATACTCTCTGAATGTCAAGACCTATTTGAAAACACGCCCATTCTTGGACTGCATTAACAACAGATTGTGAACCAGTCACTTTAAGGATTATAGCCCCACTACAAATTGTAACACACAGGCAAGCTTTGGACGTTGACTTTTTGTGTGTAAACCAAGTGCTACAGGAAGACACTGTCTGAAATGATGAGTTGATATTGGTCATTTTCCTTTTTTTCAAGGTGGAAAGCTCAGTCATATCAAAAGGATAATAAATGTCTTATGAATGCTGGCAATCTACAAATTGCTGTCATTTCAATGTATCCTGATTGATCAGCAACTGAAAAGACAATGAATAGTGAAAATCTGGAGGGACATTGGATCCTATTTCAAGGCAAAACTGACAACCTATTAGCTACTGTTCAACAACAGCTAGCATTAGCATTCAACCGCTTCCTAACAAGCACAGCAAACATACTGTTTGATAGTGTAACATGATACAATGTGAAGTATCAGGACACATTTATTCAAGCCTGGACGAGAAATGCACGGGATGTAATCAAACCAGCAATGTGACTGCGATGATGTTAGCTGTCTTACTGTCTCTACGGCCAGCCTCAGAAATGTTCATGATTAGCTAACGTTATGTGACGTGATGCTCATTATGCTCGCTGGAACACATTTCTGTGTAACGTTCATACAAATTACATCCAACACAAAAGTGTGTTCAGAGCACTTTAACAGTGAGTGTGGTGTGTGGCCTGCCTCATTGCATAATGTCACATTTCCAGCTCGATTACATCCACGCCATTTTACTTCCAGGCTTCAATAGATTAGATAGCCACTTAGATAAACGTGTACAAGAAGTGTGTCGAGATTGCAGGATTAATTCACGGCTTTTCTATTGTAACACTATCAAATGGCAATATGAGCTAGGCAGTTGTTGAATGCTATGATTAGCTGTTGTCCAATTGTAGCTACGGGGTTATCATGGCCCGATGTTCCTCCGGGTGTCTTTTCAGTTGCTGATCAATCAGGAAACGGTGAAATGATAACGATTTGTAAGAATCTCTGCATTTATACAATTTACAACCTGAAATGCAGCAGTATGTCATTATTTATTATTTGACAACAGCATTTGAGTTCCCCACCCTAAGTATTTGAAAATGGCTGCCCTTCATATATGGCCAGCAGCAGGTGTGTCAAACTCAAATATACAGTGGGCCAAAATTAAAAACTGGGACAAAGTCGCGGGCCAGATTTCATATTTATTGAAAAAAAACACGTTTTCCCTTCTTACCAGGTATAATAATGAACCTTTTCATATGGGAACAAACTTAAGTTTTACCTAAACACTGAATCTGGAACAAGCAAAGCTTAATACTGTAGCTGGACTGTATCAGATGTGTCACTCTTCTCATCCACAGCAAGCATGAATGCAACCAAATCTTTTCCATCAGCTGTTGTAGATTGGCGGGAAGCTCACATGTACGGTCAGCAACGGTGTTTCTGCTCGAGCTCACATTTAAAAACGCTTGCCTTTTATCAGGGCACAACACGTTGCAAACTTTGATCATGCAGTTTTTGACAAAGTCTCCCTCAGTAACGGCTCTGGCTGATTTAGCGTTCTCTGCTGCCACAGTATAGCTAGCCTTCACAGCAGCTTGGCCTCGTGATGTGTCCATTGTGGACACAGTCTGTCGTGAAACCACACTTCTCTTCATCTCCTCTACCTCCTGGTGCTTCTGCTTTATGTCTAGGTGTTTGTACTTGTCGTGGTGTTTCTTTTCATAGTCTCTCTTTATGTTATATTCTTTCGTGGCAGCCACATTGGCTCTGTGGTGGTGGTCTCCCACCTGTCTGGAGAGCTCCTGTTTTCCACTGTCTGGTCATTTTTTGAGAGGGGCGTCTTACATCTGCCCGAGGTGAATGGTAGCATGAGGTTGCTAATGAATGAAAACAGCGAAGGGGATAGTTGCGGGTCTTGATGCACCAAGGCACTAGCAGAGCATTCTGGGATTTGTATTATTAGCGGTGCATGCGTTTCCGACGGGCCAGCTCAAATAGAAATTTGATATTATCTCGTGGGCCAAATATAATCACTCTGCAGGCCAGATTTGGTATAACCATATTTGTCTGTAGATGTGCTTGGATGACACATCACACTGCCTAATTTGTTGAAGCATACTGAGACCTATATACTCTCTGTACCTCTCTGATTAAACCCACCGCTGATGCATGTACATTTTATTTAACGTGACACAGCCCACTGCAGGTTCACAGGCTTACCTCTGTTTGTTTTGTGAGGCAGCAAACAAGTGTTTTTCCCATTAGTTAGCCTGATCTGGCTTGATGTGCAGTCTAGACAGAGTATAGGCTGTAAGTACAAACCTGAGCAACGTGTCAGCTCTGTCCGGCGAAATGGGAAGGGGAGGGGGCTCGGGGTTGACACTGGACTGTAACATCTGGACCTTCCATCCCGCTGTAAAGAAGAGCACACTGGCAGCTGTTCAGCTCCGCGACTGGGCGTGACATTGATGGTGTTAACTGGCAAAACACTCTCTCACACACACACAAAGTGACAGTACTCCACCCTCCTTCTGTGGCCTAATTTGCACAGCTGTGACAGACCACCTATATCTAAACATGCATATGTGTATATGTGTATATAGACACAGACACACAGAAGAATTAAGAGTGTAAGTTCTCACTCTTGTCTAAGATGTTGGCACCTGACAGCCAGAATGGAATGAGACTGTGAGCTGAGAGCTGTGCGAAGGTGAGAGACGAACTCGCATGAAGTAAAGATAATGAAATGTGAACAGTGAGACACCAAGAGGCGTGTTAAGTGCTGCAGGGAGTTGAACAGTCAGAGTTAGTGTGGGAGAGCAGTGAAAAGTGGGAGTCCAAGGCAGGAGATTGGTTAGTCAGTAAATTCAAGGCAAAGAGAAGATGGAGAATGGAGGAGGCAGTAATGGTCCGATGTTTATGAGTCACCCACTCCGTAGCCCTCTCCTATCCCACTTTCAGCCAGC